>NW_026055214.1:0-108133 GCF_022829205.1 Neoarthrinium moseri
GGTTAAAAAATTTTTTTTTATAGGATTTGGTTGAATGTTGATGAGCTCTCAAGGGCGATTCTTCGAACTGTGAAGACCCGCGATGTGTGGCCGACCCATTCAATGGTCGGTTCCGTGATCTTAAGTATTTTGCGTTTGGTAATGTTTCCAGAGCTGACTAGGAGGGGGAACTGGTATTAATACTCGGGTAATCCATCTACAGAAAGCAAAATGTACTCTACAAGGTTTAGAGACAGTTTCTGCTCATATGACATGTAAAAGGTAAAAGTGTATTACGGCTGCTGAGAGAAATGATTATATTCAAACTTTTAACATTAAAAGCCTGCCCAACCCTGATTCCAGCCACAACCAAGTGTTAATAATTGCCCTCCGCCCTTCTTTTGATCTTTATCATGCACTACTTTTACATTCGTCCATTATCATATTATACTACAACGACCTTACAAGCCAATGCGAAAGAGAGCATGCCCCAAATTAAGATGCCACTGTACAAAACCGATAAATCTGCTCACGTGAAACCGTTGGCCTGCTCATACTAGGCTCGTCTTTCAACTCCATCCTCGTCTCGTCTGTGAGCCCCAACACTGTCTTCATCTCCGGGCGAGTTGTATTTAACGGAGAGAGGATCACCTGATTCAAAACTCAATAAAGTCCAGACGTGGTTCAGCCTCAGGCTCTCAAGTGCCAGGAGAAGTAATCAGTGCCACCGGTGAGGTTACCACCTCGGTCACTGGCAGTCTTGTCAAGGACCGCTCTGGAACTAATGTTCCGGTCACTCGCGAGAGCAGTGGAAAGGTGGACCACTACGGGCGGCTACCATTGCCCCGTTGCCTTGACACTATCATTACCCGATTGGTAAGACAGCAATCATACGAGGGGCAAATGCACGGATCGGTATATGATTTCGCGACTATTTACAACGTGAACATCGAAACGAAATATTACAAGATAAAGGCGGCGCCGAAAGTAAATCATCAACATCACCTCCCATACGCATTGCTCCATCGGTGTCCGGAGTTCCCGAGATAGGCCATTCGCTTTTGGTATCCATCTGCTTGTTCTCACCCCAGCCCACATTGACCTACGTTATCTATTTCTTGTGCTGGTTGGAAACAAGCTATTCTTGAAGCTGTCCAACTCCAGATGGTGGCGCTGGGCAAGTTCTGGCATGTATGTTGGCTAATATTGACTAATGCTGCTTTCCTTGCCGAGTCCGGCGGACTCGCTGCGGCTGACGTAAACACGGATGCCGTATACCTCGAGGTGGATGTTAGTATATACAATCATGGTCTATTCATCGGGCTAGCCAGGCTGATTAATCGCGGGCAGCTTCTTTGAAGTTTGCTTCCCGCTGAAATGGGGAGAGTCTAGATGCCCGAGATATATTACGTAGATCAAGACACAACCCAGACGTATGGTGTGCTTTTGCCCCTCGTCCGATTGTACAGTACACACTAGTCTCGAACTACACATGGGAAAAGGGAGAATATAACAAACTGAAACGATGCGAAAGTGACTGGTGGGTATATTTTATATCTCGAAAAAGTGTGCAGGTTTCCCGGGTCGGCTGGCCAATAGGCTTGCCGTCGACCTCAAGAGCCTGGTACAAGCTGGAAGCCGTCAAGGGCATTTGATCTAGCGTGAAGAAAGGTGGTTGGACTCATCCTTCTCCTTCGAGTCCTGTACAGCAGCAGATTGGGTGGTGGTCAGCGGCATGTGAGAAACTTGTCAATGCTGACGGTAGATAGAGAGAGGAGTGGAATGACCAGTGTTTTGAAAGGGAGAGAATATGCAGAAAGAAAGAATGAGAAACCCACAAGATGATGACTTACTCCGATGTAATACTCGATCGAGATTTCTAGCACTGCGATACTGAGTAACATGTTGATAACTAGGCACAGTATAAATGAACCAGTCAACCCCCCCCTCCTCCTCCTCCTCCTCCTAGGCTGATTGCACGCGACACATCCCGGGGAGTATTGAGAAGCGGTCGTTGCTCAGCAAAACCTTCGAAACCCCTTCCAGGTTCTCTCGTCCCTATCCAGGGGACTTTGAATACATCGAAAACCACGTTTGTAGAATTGCCGTGAGAAAAGCCCCGTTCTCATTGTACGACAAGCCATTCATGAATTGCAACGAGCATGGGGGTTGGGGAGGTGGACCGACAGTGTAACATAAGAGCTGTTGGCACTGTGCACCACCTGCGGCTGGAGTGTTCATCGGCCCCCTCGGCCCCTTGGCCCAAGCTCGTGCATGGCGCGGCCTTGGAAGGCTGGACGGCAAGGCACTAGGCAGGAAGGCAGGAAGGCAGGAAGGCAGACACCCGTGACGACGGCTGGGGCGGCCTGTGGACCTGGAGCTCACCCAAAGGGACCCCCCGTCCAGCTGAAGCTAAGTACGTTACTGGCAGCACCCAACCACTAAACTACAGCGCCAGCTCCCACCTACCCATCTATCCAACATCCATCCATCCATCTATCCGTCCTCCCAGCAGTCGACGACTCCCCATCCCATTCCCCGGATTGCCCTCACTGCGCTGCACCATCTCGCGACACATCCGATTCCTTGTCCCATAACCCCCCTGGCCCACTGCTGTTCAGCTCGTCGCGTTGCCGCCGCCGCCGCCGCACCGCAGACCATGGATCACCGACCGCAACACTGGGGCCGTGTAAGCTCTCCCGCCGCCCTGCCCACCCCATGCTGCACCGAGAAGAAGCTGACCTTTCTCCCCTCCTCCTCCCCAGCCCAGAGACGACGTCTACGGCGCCTACGATGCCTCCTACATGCGGCCCAACGGCCCGACCACGCACACACAGTCCCCGGTCGTCACAGGCACGTCCGTCGTCGCTCTGAAGTTCAAGGACGGCGTCGTCATTGCCGCCGATAACCTGGGTATGCAAAACCTCGTGGCACACGCATATACACACATACAATATATATGCGTTGCGAGCACTCTCTCTCTCTCTCTCTCACACACACACACACAAGTTCTTGGGGAACACGGCTGCTGACTTTTGCCCCTCTTCCTCTCCCACCAGCATCCTACGGCTCCCTCGCGCGCTTCCCCGACGTCAAGCGCCTGCGCACCTTTGCCGGCACCTCGGTCGTCGGCTTCGGCGGCGACGTCTCGGACATGCAGTACCTCGACCGCCACCTGCAGGAGCTGGCCATCGACGAGAACTACACGTCCGAGAAGGGCCACACCCTCAACGCCCGCAACCTGCACAAGTACCTGGCCAACCTGCTCTACCACCGCCGCTCCAAGTTCGACCCCCTGTGGAACCACCTGCTGGTCGCCGGCCTCGACGAGGACGACAAGCCCTTCCTCGCCGCCGCCGACCTGCTCGGCACCACCTTCACCAGCCCCAGTCTGGCCACCGGCTACGGCGAGATGCTCGCCCAGCCCATCATGCGCCGCTACGCCAAGGACGAGGAGGCCGCCGCCCAGCTGACCCGCGACCAGGCCGTCGACATCGTCAAGGAGTGCATGAAGGTCCTCTTCTACCGCGACGCACGCTCCCTCGACACCTACAGCATCGCCGTCGTCACCAAGCAGGGCATCGACCTGAAGGAGGACGTCAAGCTCGAGAACCAGAGCTGGGCCTTTGCAGATAGGATCAAGGGCTACGGCACGCAGACGGTCTAGAGAAGGCAGAAACCCTCCAAGAGTCGATTGTGGACGGCGGATGGCGGTTGGCGGATGGTGGATGGTGGATGATGCGGCATGGGCGAGAGGAACGGCGCCCCCCGTCAAGATGGCAGGAATAAACCGCGGGGTTTGTGTTAGATCATCCCTCTGGGCAGCGGCTGGGATAATGACCTCGTAAACAGGCATGGCGTTCATGGCATGACGTGTACCAATAGAGCGAATACAAACGACCGAGTTCGCAGCATGCCTTCTCCCGTGCCGACATGGGCTCGTTGTGGCGCCTTGTCTAATGCTGACCTGACTGCAGATAGCGTGCTCAAGGGGACCAGGTAGAGGGGTGTGTCTCGTTGCCAGCTCATGCGTAGGGCTTTGTGTGACTGCGTCGGGAGAGCTAGCTCCCTACAGCTTGTCACAATATCGTCGTCAGGCCGAGGTGGTTGGGTTGAGACTGGCTATTAGATACCCGCTATCTACATACGAAGGAGTTATCGATCCAGTTGCACAACTTGAGTAATTGTATCATGTATGTAGTGCCGCATCAAGGGGGGCCGACAGGTTTGCGATCTCGGGCCAAGCGGAAGCCAGAACGGCGGAACCCAGCAGTTGGTTTCACGCGACCTATCGTCCCCTCACAACATTGAACGGAACGTACTGCTCCTCGTTGTTCTTGGGCAGTTCCTTGGCAGCATCGTGTTACACATTGAAGAAGAAAAACCATTTAAAAAAAAAAAAACCGGATACCATAGGACATGTAATTTCATATCAAAAAAACATCTTCTCATTGCATGAACTTGAGCCATGTCTCTACTACATGATCATGGACCCCAACTATATCGTAGGTCTTATCTACCCCTCGCCATTGGCCATGTCCACGCTTTTCATTCATCATGAACCCGTGAACTCGAATTAATAACAGATGCGCCAGTGACAGGTGTATGCTTCTCTCGGCCTTGCTTCCCTTTTTGTCTTGTCTAGCTCAGCGCTCTTACGCTGGTGCGACGGCTGAGTCGTGCCGACTGAACCAACATTTCTTTATTCCTTTTACGGCCAACTCCATTGCGAAAAAGGCACCCAGTTTTATATTTGTACAAGCAATGCCCGTCTTACTCGACAGTGACCGACTTGGCCAAGTTACGGGGGAAGTCGACGTTCAGGCCCTCCATGACAGCCAGCCAGTAGGCAATCAGCTGCAGAGGGATGACGTTCAGAAGACCCTGCAAGCAGTCGACGGTCTTGGGGACCTCGATCTTCTCGGCCTGGTTGGCCTGGAACTCCTCGTCGCTGGGGTTGCAGATGACAATGGGCTTGCCGCCACGAGCAGTGACTGTAATTTGTGTTAGAACCTAAGCTTCTACGGCAACAGTGCTATCTTTTAGGAGGGGGACATACCTTGCTGATAAGCGTTGAGCGATTTCTTGAAGAGATCGTCACGGGTCAAGATCATGATGATGGGAAGCTCCTCATCGACAAGAGCCAAGACACCGTGCTTCAGCTCACCAGACATGACAGCCTCGCAGTGAAGGTAGGAAATTTCCTTGATCTTCAGGGCACCCTCAAGAGCGGTGGAGAACTGGCTGCCACGGCCGAGCAGCAGCAGCGACTTTTGGTTCTTGAAGGTCTTGGCGCAAAGCTCCTTGATGGGCTGGTCAAGCTCGAGGATCTGCTTGATCTGCTGCGAGATCTTGCCGAGACCCTCCATGATCTCGACCCGCCTCTGGGCCTTGGATGCGCGGTCCTCGCTAAGCGACAGGGCAAACATGACCATGGCGATAAACTGGGAGGTGTAGGCCTTGGTGGAGGCAACACCAATCTCGGGACCAGCGTTGACGTGGACACCGCAGTGGGTGAGGAGCGAGATGGAGGAACCGACAACGTTGACGATACCGACAGTCAGGGCACCGCGCTCCAGGCAGTATCGGAGGGCCATCAACGAGTCGGCAGTCTCACCAGACTGCGAGACGAACACACAGGTGTCGTCACGGAAGACAGGGGCCTGTCGGTCAAGGAAGTCCGACGCCAGCTCGACGGCAATGGGGATCTCGGCGAGCTCCTCGAAGATACCGCGGACGGCCATGCAAGAGTGGTAACTCGTACCGCAGGCAATGAAGATGATGCGTCGGCATCGCCGGATGGTGGCAATGTACGACTTGAGGCCACCGAGGGTGACGGTCTTGTTGTCCGTGTCCAGACGTCCTCGCATGGTGTTGACGACGGACTCGGGCTGCTCGAAGATCTCCTTCTGCATGAAGTGGTCGAACTTGCCCTTCATGATCTCCTGAAGCTCCAGCTCGAGGGTCTGGATGGTTCGGACGTTGGAGCTGCCGTCGGCCTTCTTGAGACGGTGGATGTTCAGGGAGCCCTCGTGGATGTGGGCAATGTCGTCGTCCTCCAGGTACATGACCTTCTTGGTGTGCTCAATGATGGCAGCGGGGTCGGAGGAGAGGAAGAACTCGGCGGGCATGGGCATGCCGTCGTCGGTCATGAAGGCGCGGGATTGCGAGCGGTGGAGGAGCGACTTGTCAGGGGCCGTCAGCATGGCGTTGTTGGGGGACAAGAAGTTGCCCGAGGTCTTCTGGAGAGCAGCATTCTGGGAGGCGGCCTCAGCGGGGAGGGCACCCTCCTCCGAGTACTCAACATCGACGAAATCGACCTTCATGCGCTTCTGGGTCTTGACACCGATGACAAGGGGAGAACCCTTGCGGGCGGCAACCACCTCGTGGGGGTAGTGAACCGACTTGATCAACAGACCGTAGGCACCCTCAAGCTCGTTGATGACGGCTTTTGCGAGGTCGACGAGGCCAATGGTCGGGTGCTGGTCGTAGATGTACTTGAGGAGCTTGGCAATGCACTCAGTGTCGGTCTCGGTCTCGAACTTCAGGCCCTTGGCGTTGAGCAGAGTCTTGAGCTCCTTGTAGTTGGTGATGATACCGTTGTGCACGACCGAGAACTCCCAGGTGGGGTCGGATCTGTTCACCACAGTGCGGTTAGAAAACAGGTGCGTTCGCGTAAGCTTTGTGGAGGACAGCGCTCCCCCATTGAGAGGCCGCGTCACATAAAGAAAATGCGGAAAAGGGAATCAAAGAAGGCTCATTTACCGGTGGGGATGGCAGTTCAGCCGGGAGGGGGGACCGTGGGTGGCCCATCGAGTGTGGGCAATGCCGGCATGTGAGTCGAAGACCTTGGTGAGATCTGGCTTTTCCTCCTCGATGAGAGCCTTGAGCTTAGCGACCTTGCCAACCTCCTTGAAGGCGAATACTGTGTTCTTCTTGTCACCGTCGACGGCCAGACCAGCGGAGTCGTAGCCACGGTACTCGAGACGGGACAGGCCTGGGGGGTGGGCGATCGGGTTAGCTACCGACCGTCGACTCCAAAGAGGACCCCGCGAAGGGAATTCAGAAGGGGTAGGGCGTCAGGTGTAGAACTCACCATTGACGAGGGTGTCGAGGATGAACTTGCGGTCCTTCTCCACCAGGTAGTTCACGTAACCAAAGATGCCACTATGGCGAATCTGTTAGCATGGCAGCTCCCTTCTTGGAACGGAGTGGGATCCGGGGGGGTTGCTCGACGTGGGAGGGAGCGATCAGACTCGTCCACTCGTCGCGGCGGGCGGCCACAGAAGGCTCGAGCAGAGGTCAAGAGGTCAAGACTGCCGTCGAGCAGAAACGGCGGGATGGGGGGAGGGGGCACCAATTGGAGGCTGTTGCTGCTCTTGTTCTACGTACCACATGTTGTCGGCGGTCTGGCAAGTGAGCTTTGGCTGCAAATTGGGTATGGGCGGGTGGACGGGTGGAAAAGAGTCGGCGAGGTGGGAGTGTTTTGCTCAGCGCAGTCTAATCCACTGCTGTTTCCTCGGGGCAAGGAAGGGTATCAAGAGAAAACGAAAGTAGGGCGGATTGAGTTCGGATGACAGCAGTAGAAGAGGGAGCAGAATAGATCAAAGTTCGCACAAAGCTGGACGGGGGCGGGCGGCGGGCGTATTTAATGGGCTTTGAGCGCGGAGTCTTGAGCCTTGATGAATCTCGTCTCCAATGGCGGGGAGCCGTGCCATTGCCAGAGTCTCTTTGTGTCGACGCTCATGGCTCGCTCCCCTTTAGCAGCCCGCCAACGAGCTCGCTGATGGGGTTTCAAGGTGGGTGATGGCCAGGCTTGGCCCCCCGCCCATCCCATGCATCCCTGCAAGCCCCCATGTACCTGGCTCGTACCCGACGCTCTTTTCCTTCTCCTCCTCTGCTGAGTGCTTCAGGTTGAGGCTGGCTTTTCGGGCCTCCCAGTGGCCTGCACGGTTTGTCTTCTAGACCAAGTGCAAACCCGTCATCTGGTACGTCCGGATCAATGACGGGCCATCTTGTTGGAAACAACAGGGCCCGAGCAGAGGACCTAACTCTGTCTCTCACAAGCACGCCCAGGTGAAGAAAGGGTACGAGTTGAGTTACTTACCTACCGTACATACTGTCGTGTTGTGTACTATGTAGAGAAGGGCGGTGACCCCGGTAACTGTGGTGCGAATCTAGGCCTGCCATTGGACGTTGAGAAAACCAACACCAGAGAGCTGTTTTTCTCCCCTACCGACACCAGCTTACACAGTCCACGGGCTATTCTCATTAGACTTTGACCCTTCAAAGAGTCTACGCGGCTTGATATCCACTGCGCGGCTGCAATTGACTCGTGTTATTATTCAACTCTTTGTCCTAGTGACACTTCTTGGGCTTTCATTTTTTTTTCTTGGGCCCCCTTCACATGCTGCCCTAACTCACAAGGCCGCCTCGTTACCGCCTCCACCGCAGCCAGCCCTCCTCCATTCAGCTCAGGAGCTGACGTCGGCGCTGAGAGCATAACTACCTAGATACAGGTACCTAGACACGGATACCTATCTCAAGCACAGGGGTACCTAACGGTGCCATGCCAATAAGGACAAGGGTAGTTTTACTTTAATCCTCTAATTCAAAGACGATGATGTCTTTGTGTAGAAACCCTTGGGTTTCCCGGTCTGGTATTCGCGCCAATGGAGATTCAAGACAACTCCGAATACCGCTCACGCCCTGTTGTTGACCATGGCAGGGCCAGCGACAGACGGGCTAGCTCCTGGGGGCCGTACACGCCGGTACTTCGCCAGCGATGGGATGTTTCCAGGATGGGGGCGCTGCACATCGTGGCGCTGCCGGAGCTGGGCAGCAACCCTGGTCCGCATAGGTACCCAGGTAGCATCAGACGCTGTGGATCATCGTCATCCATCCGAACTCTGAACAACGACCAACGGCATGCACATGCTCGGAAATCTCATGGCTGTACCGTGGTAACCTGGTAGTTCGTTCAGCGTTCCGGTAGCCGCTCGCCGCCAACTGGATACCAACAATGCCATGCCACCGACAGTGACTGGGTTCGAGCCGCCGGCAGAAGGAATTGCCTACTTTGCAGCATCCGGCCCGTCTCTTGCATCAGCTGATTCTAGTCTCACTAATCGGATTCCATTAGCATAGGTTTTCCCTCCAAAGGCTTCTAAAGTCCAACGTGGGACGGTGGCTGGTGGGCATCCCGCCTGGAGGACACTTACCTTAGCTAGTTGGCCACTGCTGGCTCCAGAAAAGTCTGTTGTCCCAACGCTTAATTATTACGAGCAGAAGGGGGGACCCGGTCCCCAATGTTGTTCCCGTATCCGCGTGCAGATCTCGTGGGCTAACGCCGTGCCGGCTGAGATCTCATAATTCTTCCCATGCGCACCGCGCGACGCCTGTCTACAGCAGATACAGGACAAGCTCCCGTCCCCAGGCCCCCAGGGTAGGTCATACGAGGTCCGCGGTGGCACCTGTGTGCTCTGCTAGGCAATGCTTCCGATGCTAACCCCTATCCATCCGGCCATGTTGACGTCGTTCCCGTCTTCCCTACGTCGTGTTCACTGCCCCCGGTGCCTTGCTTTAGCGCACTCTCCCACCTTGCCCACCACGAGAAAAAGGAGGCTCCATTCGTGGGGATCGCCCGCGCGACCAGGTGCATCCTGCCTGCAGCGCTCTCGGCTCACCCTTCGCAATGCGAGAATTCCCTGGTACAGCCTCAAACATAGGGGGCACACGCAGCTAGTTCTGAGTGCTAGCGCCCTAAGAATAGCACCCCTAGTTGCCTTAGCACCGACCCTGCATGCTTCGGGAACAATTCTGATGTCAGATGGCAAGGGTGGCCATCGGCGTGCCCTATCGTCACCAAAACATCCCCCGAAGTTTCATCACGACATCAATGCAGGTTCCTCCGGGGAGGGAACAGGGACCAACAACACTCCTTTGGGGGACTGTGTGACTACACGCAGGGCCGCACGTGAAATCTGACCACTCTCATTTCCTCTTTGCTCAGATCATGTTTGTGAAGTGTACAGTATCACCTCTCATCTTTCATCTCATGACGATGCCGGCGTCACTCATGTATTCCTGCCTGGCCAATCCGAGGACCTGCATGGCTACCGCACAAAAGCTTGTCGATCCTGTTCGTCAGCTTGACTACCGCCGTACAGGTATTGCACAGCTAGGCAAACTAGGGTCTAGGGGTGGCAGGGCTGGAACAGAAGGCGGTGGCTTGTCTGGCGATAACGTCCTGCCGAAAGACCGGCCTTACCCTTCTAGGCCTTAGCTCGCCGACACAATTGTTGAACTGGTCCGCCATCAGTAAACTCACGATACGGCCTCAGCTGTGCAGGCAGCCAGGCGCCACAGCAACCAGTTGCCACGATCAAAACCACTCGGGCTCTCATTGATGTCCTCAGGGATGTTCACACCAAACAAACTGACGTCCACATGTGCTATATTGGGACAGTATAGTGTACGGCGCCCAACCCATCTACTCATGGTCCTGTCCTTTCATGCGTCGTAAGGAATCATGTTCGCGACCGGTGCTGTACTCTTAGGATCACCATTGGGGGCTCGAGAGTGTTGTTTTTGTTGTTGTCGTTAGTGCCCACTCGCGTTGAGGTTCTCTACCTCACCGCTACCAGCTCCAGAAGTATCCACAATTGCGACGGTGTTTGACACAAACACCCATGCTAGACTATCGAAACCAGTTGATCGACCCTTCTTATAGAAAGCCTTGTCGCCGCCCATGGTAGGCTGCGAAGACCAATAAGCAGCCCAGCCCTTTGTTGTGCCTAGTTGAGAGAATGTAACAGGCTTACTTTGAATCGTATACTCAGTAGCGATGGAGTAATAGCGGTCATCATCAGCAGGCGGTCACTCTTCTGCGAAAAGGTCCACACGATATTTTCGAGACAACTACAGAGTGAAGAGTGTCAACGGGGAAAGATACAAAGCACTATTACCAGCTGTCGCGGTCTTGCGAGCTATAGAAAGCCATGCTCACGCGCTTCTGCATATATAGTTGAAAGTGGAGACAGCTGAGGACAGCTGGCTCTAATTGCAGCAGCCGGCGCTAGTATATACTTGGCCACAGTATTCACTTGGCCAGCCCTCACCGAAGACTCACCGTCACACCAGCCATAAAAAGAAGAGGTAAAGAATGGTAAGATAAGTCGGAGCCTATCTGAAACATTTGTTCAACTTCTATCACAACTTAAAAAGAGAGAGTCTACGTCAGAAGCTGTCCAAATCACCTGCTCTATATTAACAGCATTCAGAAATTCGCCCGAGACAGCACTGACAGCACTGACAGTCCCAAGGTCTCTCGAGGCGGCCAAAATAGCACAGCGGAATGGAAGCGTAACCTGTGTTGGTAGTTTACACTTGTACAGCGGAAAGAGGGGAAGGCGCAACCTGACCTCGTAGTTTACACTTAGTATTACATCGAGGTTTCATTATGCGTAGCCATGCCTCCCTAACTGTCATATCTGGCTGCCGTCCGTAACCCTGAATATCAGCTCGTCCCTGACTCCTGGTGATACCCCCCTCCTACAATTTCTGATACTCAAGCTTACCCTCGAGCTTCTTTGCCTCTGCCAGCTTTCTTACGGCCTTGTTGAAATCATCTTGGTTGATCGAGTCGCGGTAGTCCTTGATGGCGAACAAGCCACTTAAGTCACGTGTTAGTCATTTACTTTCTTCGTGTGTTCGTGGGCAGTCAAGGGGACCATACGCTTCTGTGACGATATTCCGCAAGTCTGCACCGTTCAAGCCGTCGCTCATCTTGACCACACTCTCGAAATCGATGTCTCCATCCGTGACCACGCCAGAGGCGTGGATCTTCAGGATCTCCAAGCGTCCGACCTCGTTGGGCAACGGGATTTCGAGTTTACGGTCTAGACGTCCAGCACGGAGTAAGGCGGGGTCCAGGGTGTCGGGTCGGTTGGTCGCCATGATGATTTTGGTCTTGCCCAGGTAGTCAAACCCGTCGAGTTGGTTGAGGAGCTCCATCAGCGTGCGCTGAATCTCTCGATCTGCACTGGTGCCCTCGGAGAATCTTCGTCCACCGATGGCGTCGATCTCGTCCATGAAGATGATACAGGGCTCGTGTTCCTTGGCGTAGCCGAACATTTCTCGTATCAGCCTGGCCGACTCTCCGATGTACTTGTCCACGATGGCCGACGAGACAACTAGAAGAGAAGTTTCAGCGTTAGTGAATACGAAGCAGGCGGTAGCCATGAGCAAAGGAGGAGCGTACCCTTCAGGAAGTTGGTCTCGAGGCTGCTGGCGACGGCTCTCGCCAGAAGTGTCTTTCCGGTGCCGGGGGGTCCGTAAAGCAAGACACCCTTGGGCGGCTTGATGCCGACTCTGAGGAAGAGCTCCGGGTTCTTCAGCGGCAGCTCGATGACTTCTCTCAGCTCTCGAATCTGGTCGTTCAAGCCACCAATACCAGCGAAGCTGACCTGGCCCGGATCCTCCAGTGACATGTTGTAGACGAGAGGGTCGACCTCGCGCGGCAGCATGCGCATGATGGTCAGTGTTGTCATGTCGAGCGCCACACGCGTTCCCTGCTTCAGCTTGACCTTGTCGACCTTTGACCGGCAGCCGACAACGTATCGGGGGCCTGATGAGGCCTTGACGATAACTGTGCGCCACACGAAACCGGGTCAGTATCACCGTTCGTAGGGGTATGGGAGTTGGGAAACGAAGCCGGGGCGAGGTCACCGTGACGGGGGAGAGAGGAGGGGGGACAGGATGTACTGACATCTCTCATCATCCAGCTGCTTCAACACCTCGCCAATGATCTGGCCCACGCTCTGCAGGGCCTTGATGTTCTCCTCGGTCTGGTCAAAGTCCTTGGCCAGGCCCTTGATCTCTAAGCGCAAGGCCTTGAGCTTTGCCTCCCACTCGCGCGACTCGATGAGCTTGGTCCGAAGGGACTGGAGCGCATGATCCCGCTCTTGGTCGGAGGCCATGGCGGATGTGTGGGAATGGACGGATGGAGGGGAGCCCGGCTCGTCGATCGGCGGGGAGGGAGGATGATGATGACTGTGGCGGCAGTCGGATGAGGTTGCGGTTTGAGCGTGGGTCGGGCGGCTTCTGGTGGTGGTGGTGGTGGATGGGTAGGTGGTCGCTAGAGGTACAAGGTGCCGAGATGGGTTTGTGGCAGGGTGAGGGTCTGTCTCTATGAGGTTCCAAACGGGAGCTTGGACAGCGGCAGCGGCAGTGGCAGTGACTGGAGTGAGGTGAGGCTGGCCCGAAGCTGTCGGGTGCTGGTGCTGGTGCTGCTGGCGCTCTCTGGTGGTGCTCTGGCGCTGATGCAGCTTGTCCGTTGCCTTGCAGAGTGGGTCGGAGCTCCCCCGGGCCAATCCCGATCCGCCCTAACCCCTATGCCTGGGCCTGAAGCCCATGGAAGCCAAGTGCCAAGTGCCGCCTCACAGTGCGGGTCGTCGCCGCTGCGATTGAGCGAGGTACAGCAGCTAACTTACGGTAGATCTCAGCCAGCTAAAGTTGGAGAGGTGCAAAGAGAGACGCTGAGAGACAGGACAGGATCTCAACAGCTAATCGCCAACCACCGACTCGATTTGCTTGGTCTGGGCCATAGCTACATACGATACGATACGTTCCTCCAACACACGTGGTCAAGGCCACAAACAATAGCTGTAGCTGTAATCGCATCTGTAGCTGCCAGTCTACCGACGTCTCGCGCTCGCATACCGAGGGCATCCTCGTCCTCGCTGACGATGGCCGGGCTGGTAGGCTATGAGAGCAGTGACGAAGAGACCGACGAGATTGTGTCCCAGCCCGTTCAAGAGGTACGAGTGCCCTTTTGGAATTGGAAGCAGACCTCATCCCGCACCAGCGTAGAGCAGCGGGCAGCACTGATTCGAATGAGGCCAGTCGTCCGAGCCGATAGTCCATGTCCCGGCCGAACCCACCACAGGCCCGGGTAAGTATCAACCCACCATCTCTGAGCAGCATCTCAGCTCATGCGAGGCAGATGTCAAACCACCGCGTGGGCCAGCTCACGCTGCGCCTCCCTCTGCTGAGCAGTCCGGCATGATTGGGCCCGTGCTACACCCGGCAGAAGAATCAAATCCCAGCTTCCCTCCCCTGGAGGATGCACCCATGGAGGACGAAGCACCAGCGCTGCCTCCCGGGTCGCCCTACTCAGCAAACCGCGCTCTGCTACGCAACCTCACCCTCCCAAGCGTGCCCAACATGGACATTCCACCCTCCCCTCCGGGGTCCCCTCCTCCCGGAACGAACAAGAAGTTCGAGCAGTTCCTCGAACTCAAGAAGAAAGGCGTGCACTTCAACTCCAAGATTGCGCAGTCCTCGGCGCTGAAGAACCCCGGCCTCATGGACAAGCTACTGAACTTTGCCGAGGTCGACCAGAAGGGTCAGTACAGCACGACCTTGGCACCTGATCTGTGGGAGCCAAACGTGTTTCCCAAAGCAGCGTATAAGGAGCAGCTGCGCCAGAGCCAGACTGAAGTTGGGAAGGCCAAGGCGAGGGCGAAAGGAGGTCCAGTTGAATTTGTGGGAGCTAGTGGTCCAAGTAGTCGAGATGCAACACCCAGTGTCCAGCCGCCTGCGGCCAGTACGGGAAAGCGGAAGACGAGATTCGATACCTGATTCAGTATTGTAAACAGCGTATCAACAAGACGTGAGCCTGTCGATATAATCATGTATCGCCTTGTATGAATAGTTTTCGACAAACACACTTTCTCCCATTTATCGTTCTTATCTATGGATATTCAAGATACCTGCTTGACACCTTTCAACTACACGCACAGGCTTTTCACGTTTACCATCCCCCCTTTGATAGACCTCGAGGCTCGAACGGAATAAACCGCGCGACCCTGTTGAGATCGATAGGCGGCTCTCCCTAGCCCTCTCATTTCTTCGGCTTACCACCAACATCGTCGCTCCTAGGCGTTCGTCAGCACTCACGCGCGCAGAAGGGGAACCGGCCTCGTAAAAGCGCCGGCAGAGCCATCCTACACATACCAGAGCTCCGGCCTCTCCCGGATGAACCTCTCCATCAACTCGGTGCATTCGGCGTGGTCGAGCACGACCACCTCGACGCCCCGCTGCTTGAGGTACGCCTCCCCGCCGACGAAGTTCTTGTTCTCGGCAATGACGACGCGGGAGATGCCAAAGAGCAGGCAAGCTCCGGTGCCTGTAGGTTCAAACGCGGTCAGCCGGGAACTGGTCATCTCCAGGTAGAGCTCTCCACCGGACCACTACGCACACATATCACAGGGCGACAGAGTCGTGTACATGGTGGCGCCCTTGTACAACGAATGGTGCAGGTTGCCCGCATTTGCGAGCGCCGAGGTTTCGCCCTGGCCATTTGAACAACATTAGTTGCGCGTGTCTCCAGGGTAGACAGTTTTCTTGAGGTGAGTTGGGAGAGTCGAAGATGTGTGGGTGGCGTAGCTCACATGCAGGATCGGGACCCCTTCCTGGACCCTTTGGTTGCGTCCGCGTCCGAGGATCTTTCCCTCACTGGACACAAGGACCGCTCCAATCTGAAAGCAGCGTCACTCAGCACATGATATGGTCCGCGGCTGTGGTGCTGGTGGATAATTCACGGAATGTGGTAACAGTAACATACGGGGATGCCGCCCTCTTCGAACCCTAGCCGGGCTTCTTCGAGGGCTATCGCAATAAATTTGGAGTCGTTCATGGTGTATAATAAGGGTATTTATTGTCTTCCAGTCCTGCAGTAGTGATGATGTTTTCGTGATGCTCCAGGCCGCAAGAAGATGGCCAAATGACAGGCTTTCGAATAGATCTCCACTATTGCCTACGGCTGAGGAGATATGAAGTCGGAGGTTTCTAACCACCATTAGTTATATCGAGCCTCCGCGCCCCACCCTGTTTATCTGCAACATACTTAGGTGGCTGGTGAGGACAGCCGATTGACTCTGGGGTCCTCGTGGCGAGTATTTGCCTGCCTTTTGATTCTTCTTTTACTTCGCCCGTATCACGATCTGGACAAAGTTTAAAACACAGTCGCCTTTAAGAAGTTATTTTCATCAGGGTTCTTAAACCCCCTTTTATCTATTGTAGCGCCTACATAATCGCGTATCCCTTGCTAGATCTATTCCCCCACAAGGTCTTGCTTCCTGACGTAGAACTGACAACGTATCCGGGTAAGTAGGCGAAGTGCTTGTTGTACAACGAAGAAATAACAACGCTCCACGAAACTCCTTTCCCGGTTCGGTATCGACGACAGGTTTCCATGCTATCCTTGCCCAATGCCCTTAACGCCAAATTTCCATTTCGGGGACGTGTTCCCAATCGCCCCTCAACAGTTCTGACACTGCAAATCGATTGTAAACTGCTTATGATAGAAGGTTACGTAGCGAGGGGCTTGCGCTTGCACCGCTAGCTGGTCGACCATCGCTCGGCCGTGCAGGCGGATTAGCCGACAGACTCGGTTCCCGCGTCATAGACAGCCCTTCTCTGGAGATGGGTGGGCTGCCGTGAGGAGTTGAGAAGGGCGACCGTTGGCCCAGCAGCCCCTGAGAGAAAGAGCGCTCTCCAGCTCGAGGCGGGGGTCCGCCATTGGTGAGATTCTGAAGCGGATGGTGGGTCGGATGATGGTATGACGGCAAATACGGCGCTGTACCGTTCTGCACCGGAGGCGCACGACGAGGCGAAGAAGGAGGAATGCCATTCACCAGGGGCTGCACTACAGGCCCATGCTGGAGGGGTGGTGCCTGGTGGTGAGAAATGGTGGCGATCGGCGGTGGCCGGAGATCGCGAAGATGATTCGGGTGAAGAGCGTTGTGGCCTCCAGGGCCCCCGTTCATCTGATGAATCGGTGGGGAGCGTTGAGTTGTGTTGCGATGCCAATCACTATAAGCTGCGCTCGATGGAGGATAGTGATGAGGCGCTGGCTGCGTGATAGGTGCGGCTATGGGGCTCGGTCCGGGGTGGGGAGCGTTCAAAGGGAGCGGCGGAGGCGGAGGTCCAGCCAACGGCGCCTGCAAGGTGGGTGCGACGACAGCAGAAGCGACGGCAGCAGAGGGCGCTGGAGGAGGCGCCGCTGTCTGGCTCGGAGGTGGCCACGACGAATATGGCGTAGGAGTTGCCCTAGGTTCCGGCGCGGCTGACGGGGGACTTCTCAGGGCCGCTGCCAGCACAGGCGCAGGCTTGACCGGGTCAACCGGAGGTGCTACTTCGGTCGGCGGCGGAACGTGGGCCACAGGCTTCTTGTTGGCCTTTTTACATTTGTGACACTGGAAATTCCTCTGCTCGACAAACTTCTGCGCTTCGCTCCCGAGGCTCCCTAGGTGTCCGTTGACAAGAGCCTTCTCCTGGCTCTTCTCGATGGGCCACCACTTCGGGCTGACATCGACACCACAAGTTATACATACTTTGTCTCCACTCTGTGGGGAGGCTGCTGATCCCTCTGATGTATTCTCGACCGAAGAAGCTCTCGGGCCACCGGCTCCATTCGTGGTGGCGGTGGCAGCGGTCGAAGCGCGCCTGTGAGAGCTTGGTGCCATTGTGACGACAGGCGTCTTTGTTGCCATTGCGATGAGATTAGCCTTGCGGACAGTGCCTGTAAGTGCCAGATCTGCCTGCTTAAAATTCTGCACGTAGAATTGCAGTGCATTGGGAGCAGGCGAATCTTTGCCTTCAAACTCGAGTGGGTTGACAATGTCGTGCATGCGGTGAACGACCGTCTTGGTAGGGATGTGTTCTTTGCACCATACCGCAGCGGACATTACACCCGTCTCCCCGTTGATCGAAACAATGTTGAACTGATCGCGACGAGATCCTTTGACAGGGGTTACCTCGAATCCGAGAAGGTGGCCACTTTGGCGGGCACACTCGACGTGAACAGAGGCCTTGCATTGATGGCAAGCCACACACGCACCTCCCTTCCGTCTACAAGCCTTACACTCTTCATCATACCTCGCTCGAGGAATCGATGGTATGCCTTCTGAAGGAGCCAAGGCTTTGGCACTGCCGAACTTTACTTCAGGAGTCCAAATGGCACAGGTGACATGGACCCAGTTGTTGTCGGCTGTTCTCTTCAGGGGTTCCCGCGGATTGATAGGCCGGTTCATATCTTCTTGCTTCTTGCGATAGTAATCTGCAGCTTTCTGCGCAACTTCGCGGTCGGTGCGCTCCTTTTCCTTGTCCTTCTCTGTCTTCTTCTTGTTGGTCGTCATCTTCGGCGGTTCAACGAAGTCGTGCTCTGTATGCTCAATGGGACACAAAACGCATTTGTATTCCTGCAGGACAGTGTCAGTTGTGCGGGGACCTCAAGGCACATAAGAGTAGTTCTGTACTTACCAGAGATACTTGGGGGTTTTTGTCATTGAGACACATGTCGCAGATCCATTTACCGGGATGACGGTTGTCAACGACTCCGTAGCACTTGCGGTGTACACTAAGTCGACACTCTTTGCAAGACAGGAGATTTTGTTCGCCAGCCGGATCCATCTGGGTGCAAATTGCACAAGGTAGCACGCGAGGCTTCGGGATCTCTGGCACCGGTGGAGGCGCAGGCTTCTCGACTGCCTTCTCCTTTTTCTTCGCGGTGGTAACCCCGGAAACACTGCCGGAATCTGAGGCATTATTCTCAGCGTCCCTGTCCGCAAGTGCCTTGAGTTTCTTCCGAGGTGGATCTGAAGTGGTAGGCTGGGAGACCGATGCGGCAGCCTGTGCAGATGGACTGGGCGAGCTGTAGACCGTGGCACTCATCATTTCATCAGCAGCTGCCAGCTCCTTGAGTAGTTCCTCGTCAACCCGGCGCCTCCAGGTTCGACCGGCAGAAGCAACCTTCTTTGCGAGTTCTTCCACGTCTTCCCACTGTATCGCATATCTCCGCCACAGTTCCGCACACCGCCGACATAGCGCAACAATGTATTGCGTGCCTTTGTCCTTGTTTTTCCCAGACGCTTCTGATACCAAGGGCGAAGAAACGTGAGGTGCCCTTCTCCATTGCCGCGAGTTCTTAGTGTTGCAAAACTTGCATGTAAAGTTCCGCTTCCGGTCCACAGCCTTGTCAGCATCGAAGGCAGAGTCATCGTGGTCGTCGGCAACGTCGTCCTGGAATTTACTCGCGGAAGCCTCGATTTTCTTAGCTTCCTTCTTGCCCTTCCTTCCAGAATATGTCCCCCACACCTGCACTCCGCGCTCGGTCTTCTTCCAGGTATAGTAGAACCGAACAACGGTTCTGTAATCGAGTGTTTTCACGTATCTCTTCACAAGGTACAGCTCGGATCCGAATTTGGCCACGCCCTCTTCGAACTTTTTCAACTCCGTGGCAGACAGTTGGGGTTCCTTGAACTCGGCGCGGTCTACCTTGGGAATCTTTTTCAGAGCTTTGACCGTATCAAAATTCGTCTGGAATAATACGTCGCGCGCTACATCCAGGAGATTGGTGGACCTGGTAGGCACGCCGAGTGTGGGTGCAAGGGCCAAAGCGGTGTCCATATACTTGTCAATATCTGAGTCGGTAATGGAGCTGTCGACGGTGTTGGTCGGTTTCCAGAGGAGCTGTGCAGTGTTCCTGGGGTCATCGTCGTCAAAGTCCTCCCCACGGGCAACATATCCAAGAGGTTCATCTTGAACCCACTTGGGACGGGTTTCTCGAGCCAGTTTTTCGGCTTCTATGGCGGCTTGAAGTTCTTTGTTGTTTTTTGCATCCTTGCGCGCACTCTTGAGATCAAGTGGCTTGACCAGCTTCACAGGACGACCTGGCCAGGACAGAACCGGTGCTTGATGTTTAGGACCTAGGCGGGAACCAGCCCTCGGATATATGCGGTCATCGTAGTCCAATGCATCCTCGGGCTTGCAGTGCTGGCCCAAGTAGCGGTACGGCCATAGACTTGCATGGTGTATCTGCTCTGCGGTTGCAGGCTGGTGGGTGTCGTCTATCCCATCGGCAGGGCTGGTGCGATTGGTATCGGCATGACGATCCTCTTCTTCCTCGTCCCAATACTCCTCCTCTTCGGCGTCATGGTGGGGGTCAAGGAGGCTGGGTGTGTGGCGGGCTTCGAGTTTCCTCTCTTGTGCGCGACTGCAGGCCGCGCAAGCCCATGCGAAACCACGTGACGGCTTCTTCGCCAGAGGCGGCCGTACACAGTTCATATGGTAGGTGTGCTGGCAGACTGCACAGTCAACGGAGTCATTGCTGGCCACGGTCAGTGTCCAGTTACGATCCAGAGGGTCTGGCGGGAAGCTCTCGACGAGTCACAGGTCACAGGGCAGAGAAGGGGTTGCTTGGCGTCACTTACTTGGCACAGTATCCACTACACCGTTTGCACAGTTTGACCGCACTGGTGAACTCCTTGGAGCGGCCCTGTTCCACCAAGATATATTTCCATCTCTCATCGAGCACCTTCTTGACCTTTTCGGGCACGTTCACAATCTGAGAACACGGGATGACCTCGTAGTTCTTCTGGATGTAGCGATCGTAGAGTTTTTCGAACCAGAAGCAGTCGGGGCTTTTCCGATATTGGTCCATGTTGGGGATCTCGGCCTTGTGACGGATCTGGCACTTGCCGCGCAACGCCGTCAGAGGACTTACGTCTGAGTGCATTGTCGCAAAAACGAGCCTTGTGTCGTTGACCTTTTTGCCAATGTCCTTGGGCCGATAATACCAATTGATCCGCAATGCATCGACCGGTTTGGAGCTGTTGTTCTGCACGTGGAGGAATTCCATGATGCGCCCCAAGTAGTATGGCTCCCCAGGCGGCTCACACACCAAGTACACATGGTCTGTCGGAGGACGTCAGCAACCGCCCGACACTCAATCGTTGCTTCGCTCGACATGGAGCGCACGGCGCGCAACGCATTACAACGCAACGTCCGCACTTACCGTTCTTCTCAATTACAGTTCCGTCATCTGCGACCATCTTGCCATCTTTAGGTCTTGCACCACACAGGTCGAAAGTGAGCATGTTGGTTTCCTTGTAACCGGAGCCTGGGGTGCCCGTCACCGACGTCTGCGCAGCACTTCGTCGCGTGCTAGCTGAAACCTGACCACTTGCGGCAGTCGAGTAGGGCTGGGCACCATTTGTAGACGGTTGTGCAGTCGCTTTGCGCTTCTTTGATGTGGTCGACGTGGACGTCGTCGAAGCGGCGGGAGTGGCTGCTCCCGATTGATTCGCGCTCGAGACAGGTGCATTGCCTCCCTTGCTGTCCTCCGTAGATGCAGCCTTGCGTGGAACCGGGCCCCCGGCTCGTGGCGACTCTGTGACCCCGTTGGTAGACTGTCGTGATGATTTCTTGGGCTCCTCGGCTTTCCGTTCGGCGGGAGCGTCAAACATGTCCGTGTCTGCGTCCTTGTCCTCTGCGTAATTGGGCCGGGGTTGGCCGCGATTCCGCGAGCGCGTGCCGTAGGGCGAGGGCCCCGACATGGCGTCTTTCGCGAGAGCGTTGCCACCGGCAGACGTGGCCTTGGTCAGTTGCTCTGATCCCGATGCATCTTCAGGCGTGTCCTGGGTGGCGAGTTGCGCTGTCGAAGGGCTGTCGCTGCGGGAGTCTGGCTTGGGGTTTGGCGTGCCTGCATCTGGGGTGTCCTTTGACGAGGATGACGCAGGATTTGGCTGATCGTCGGCGCCGCTCGCAGCGTGGGATTTCGGGGCCATACTGGTCGTTTAGCGATGGCGGCGCATGCAACTCAACGAGGCGGAACACCAAAAAAGTATGGCGCGGTGACAAGTCAAGTCTTGGGAGCAAATATCCATGAGACACCCGACCGGGTTGCACGTGAAGCAGGTTTGATGCTCTCATACACAATCGGTGCTGGCCGCTGCGAATTCCACATACGAGCGCTTCGCTGGTGGCACCGCGGCCGGTCACGACGAACACCAGACCTTGAAGAGAAGCCTGGGGCAGTGCGCCGTGTGGGGGTATCAAAGGACAAGAATGGGTCGGAGGACGGGGAGGGTGTGAAGAAGGAAGAATGGACCGAAGTCTCGAGGGGAAACGGGACGAAACCCCCAGATATCACAAAAGAGAGGAAATCGGGTTGAATGTGTAGAAGGGAAAGGGTGTGGGTCAGAGGAGAGAGATGGGAGATATTGGGAGGGCAGGTAGAAACTTAGACACGGCGAGGTCTGAGGCGACGGCAACGCATCAGATCCCCATCCCACATTCGCAAGGCCGACAGTCACCAGCACCAGCACCAGCACCAGCACCAGCACCAGCACCACCGCCTAACTTAGGTGAGGTATGGCCTGGTCCGGTCTGGTCTGGTATGCAGGGCTGGGCAGGGCAGACCAGAGCAGAGCAGACCAGAGTGGCAGATCCCGAATAGGACGAAGGAATCGAAAGGCCAGGAAATAAGGTCGGTCGGCCAGCGGACCTGGTGACACTGAGTGACTGAAGGACTGAATGAATGAACGAATGACTAGGCTAGACTAGTACTCTAGACAGGACGTAGGTCCAGCCTCCATTTGATTTGCACGGCTTTTGCTAATAACGCGAGCCAAGGGGAGGGCTGCAGAACAAGGACTGTTACGTATCTGGGTAATGCAGGTGTACAGTACAGAGCAGCGATTTGCCAGCTCCACACCAGGTGGGAAAGAGGATGGGCGATTCGAGGTGGATGTCGGTGGATATGTCGATTTGGGGGAAGGGGACTCGGCCTGGTACCGATACCAGCTATCCAGGGACGCGGGAGGTGGCTTTGGCGCCACGGGGCCTCCCTGCGTGTACCACGACAAGAGGCGCCGGCCAAGTTTCTGGCCCCCCCTGTCGCCCTGCCAGACTACCAGACAGTCGCTGCACCCTCATTTTTGACTTCATGTTATCCTAGCGCGCCCCAAGCTGCCTTCACAGTAGATCTTCACATTTGCTAGTCTCGGTTGTTGTCTTGCAGGCCAACCCGTTCTTCCGCTGTGTCCATGGATGGAGGGAAGAACATACCGTCGCGCATATGTGTAGGCCATCCAGGCTGTAGATAGCAATGAGCCCCTCTCCATGGTGCGGTGCCTCCTCCGTCGGGAAATAACACCAGCCTCTCGTGGCCATCCGTGGATCTGACCGAGGCGAAGAAGCTGGGGACGGGGGTTGAAGTACAACCGTTGGATTCCCCGGCCGAGCAACAATTCCCCAGTTCGACAGTCTCGACTTGATCTCAACTCTGTCAGACGACATATCGCACACACATCTATACAGACACACGGAACCTGGCATGACGACTGTACTGCTATGCTATGTTGCACCCTGCCGCATCATATTGGAAGCAAACCCTGTCCTGGCTGTGGTCGGCATAAGAGCTGGAGGGCTATACGTTCTTTTGTATCGCGAAGAGCGAAGGGTCCGCACAGGAGATGCGTACAAACAGAACACGAAAACTAGGGATCGCTGCACTTACCACGAGGTGCGAATTGGGCGGGAGCTGTCTAGGTTGGTCAGCGGCAGGCTTCTTACCCTGTACTATCCCACATGACACTTGCAGTCATTGATTGATCGGGGCACAAAGGAGGCTGCAGACTCCACGTACTAACTATGCCTGCTGCTGTGCTCTAATCGATGTTTGGCGCCCATTACCACGTTGAGGTCTTGGGGTGGAAGCACCAGTGAGTGATTCTGATCGCGCAACTAAAGCAAGCTCTCTGCGGTGGAATGGCATCCAATAGGGCAGACAGAGCGGCGATGGCAACAGCTGTGCCACGGCCAATACATCGTAACCCATTAAATCATTACTCCACTGCGGAAACGAAACCTGCGCATATGATTGGGGACACTCTTCTGGTGCCAGTAGGGACAGCTGTGTCCGACTAGGTAGCTTTACTCTACAGTATTGGATCGTTCTCCGCAGAGAAAAACCGATCCCCCCTTGGGACCCAAGACGGGAATTGGTCCATTATTGGCATCTGTTCCTTTGGAGGTCTAACCGGCAACCCAGCGCTGCCTCAGACTTTTTGAGACAACGTGGAAGAAGCCGAAACGACTGGGAGGCCATGCCCCCACCTTTTCGCCCAAAGGACGTCACCTCGGGCGCGCTGGCCCGTCTTTGGCAGGATGCATGGATGCTGAATGTCAGCACTTTTCCATCCACTGCCAAAATCTCTAACTACATGCTAGAAAAGGTAGAGAGCTCGAGCCACTAAGAAAGGGGTCCAATAAGTACTTGGTGAAAAGCAGGTTCAGTTGAGTGGCCATCAGAAGCTGTGTTTTTACAACGGACGAGCACTCGCAGTTGCCTGCACTGTACTGGGCGGCGTCGGTATGCGCTAAAGAGACTACTTCTAAGGTGATTCCATGGTCAACGCTCCTATCGGCGATGTATGGCCCTTGCAGAAATAAAATCATATACCGCATCAAAGTGGGAAAGTAACGCGACGATGCCGGATATAGCACATACCAATGAATATACTCACCCAACAAAATATGGAAGTCGTCGCTCGTGTGTGCTACAGACTATTTCTCAAAGATGTACCTAACCGCCGTATGCTCTTCAATTGCGTAAGAGCCTAGGTTTGACATAACCAACGCTACTTTGGTACCATGAAAGGTGAGCACGGTCGTACACCTCAGTTAGCGGAAGCTACTGCAAGATTATGGTCTTCTGCAGTTCATCTAGGCAGACTCCCATGAGCCCAGCAGCGCTGGTCATTCCAAGGCCGCCCCCAGAAATGGATGCCGCACAGCATGATCACTGGGTGCCAATGTCAGTATGACGATGTATCGCCAATCTGTAAGCTCCTAGCTCTTGCGCTTTGATGAATCCGGTTGTTCAACTTTCCCAAGCCCTATTTGACCATTGCTCCAACGATGAGTTGTGCGGGCTGTGCTAGGCTTAACAGGCCAGAGGAGACGTCAGTAGAGTCTTATCGGATAGCTCAGTGTTGAAGACAACACCTTTTCTCCGGCAGTGGCCACCAGTGCAACCATGACACGATGCGGCGCGCACAAGTTTTCTGCAGCTAAATGGGAGAGGTTCGGCGAGAGGTGGAAGGTTCTACTGTACTATGATACTGAAAGCATACCTTCAAACTGGCCGGCGGGACTTCAACCATGGAAGCGCTGACAAGGCCGACCCTCGGGAGCCACCGCACGCGGGTTTGTTTGGTTGCGCCCAGAAGCCTCGCTTCAAGCCTCCAAGGTCGTCGGCACAACCAAGAACACCCGGAGCCGCTCGCCAGGCACAGGGTTAAATACAAGTAATTTCGCCCCCCTTACGGTCACTACACTTCTTTCGTCTCATTGATAGACATGAATGCCACGACGCACTTCATGCGACGCTTGAGGTTCTTGAAAGAACGATTTCGGTATTCAACTGAGTAGAAACTCCAATGTACAGTACTGGCCGTGGGCAGCTCGTCATGGTGCTGTAGCTCGGCGAAGCAATTGAGCAGCCAGGTCCACAAGATATGCAACGGGATGAATGATATGCATAGGCCGAAAAGCCTCTCTTTGACAAGAGGTTGCGGCGTGCCAAGGCCACAAACCCCACACCCCACTGGCACCATTACAGAGGTCAGGTGATTTGGCGCGTGTTTCGTGATGCTCCAGCGCGTTGCCTTACAGATGCATCATCTTGGCCATCCTCCCAGAAGACACCATCTAATCACCACTGCCAGAATTTCCGTCGGCCGTCGTGGGCGCCGTCCTCCCTGGAACCTCAAGTCTGTGTGCAGTCATCCGTTGCTGGAGCCTTTCCACTGCTCGACATGCTAGCTCACTTGCTTGGCCATCAGCTTCGCCATGGAACTCCGTCAAGGAATCCTTCATCAAACGACTATACAAACAGCGAAACAACACCAGGGAACTTACAGCACTACCCCACTGGCCGGCAATAAGAGGTCATCGCCTGGGCTTGACACTCACAGCGGTGTTCCAACCCACGCATCGCAGAAAGTTGCGTTCCAAAGGGCTTCTTCACTTGGCAGGAATGTGTCAACACTGGCGGCGAGCACCATTGAGGTCACAGAGTCGGGGCCTCGAAACTCCCCAGAAGTTTCTGAATACTCGCAGCGCAAGGTAGTATCTGCCACCCCCACTGCGGGCACGGACAGAGCATTATCATTGTCACATCCTCGATATGCACTTCCTGAGAGCCTTGTGGAGAATCTACGAAGCCTCGGGATCAATGAGATCTATCCCTGGCAGAAGCACTGCTTAATGGGCCCTGGCCTGCTCAATGGGGCCAAAAACTTGGTCTATACTGCCCCCACGGGTGGCGGAAAGTCCCTAGTCGCTGATGTATTGATGCTGAAAAGGGTTCTCGAACGCCGCGATGCCAAAGCACTGCTGATCTTGCCATATGTTGCACTGGTCCAGGAAAAGGTGCGATGGCTCCGCAAGGTTGTGCAAGGTATTACTCGTATAGCACCTGATGGAGTTCTCCCGGGCAAGGAGGAGACTTTATGGCGACGACGGGCAGACGAAGACACCATCAGGGTCGTTGGCTTCTTTGGCGGCGGAAAAATAAGGGCAACTTGGGCGGACTTCGACATTGGCGTCTGCACGTTCGAAAAAGTAAGTCACCAGGGCCAGTACAGAGTATGCGTGACTGATGCCCAAGGAGGCCAACACACTCATGAACACGGCCATCGACGACTGTTCCATAGCCAATCTTAGAGCTGTTGTTCTCGATGAACTGCACATGATCGACGACGATCATCGTGGCTACTTGTTGGAGTTGTGTGCCACAAAGCTCCTTAGCCTGGAACACAAGGTACAGATTGTTGGAATGAGTGCAACATTGCCAGTGAGTCGGCTCTAATGAGCACTACCTATTCCTCACTGCTGCATATTAATGAGAGCTCAAGAACATCGAAGTTCTCGCACAATGGCTTGGAGCCCACAGATACCAGACAGCATACCGTCCGATACCCATCAAGGAACATCTAGTCTACGACTCCAAGATTTATGAGGCATCATCCAAGGAGGGAGTCCTAACTGCCGCAACCCCATTGAATAGGCAGACCGGTCCAAGGGAACTGATGGTACCGCCAATCAGAGTGATCACGAACTCATCGCATAAGGAGCTACAAGACCCCGTTTTGAACGCGGTGGTTTCGTTGGCTAGCGAAACAGTCAGATCCGGCTATGGCGTTCTGATCTTCTGTAGTAGCCGCGCCGGTTGCGAATTTGATGCTAGAATCGTCTCTAGGGCCGTACATGACGCTCATGGAGGCGACCCAGTCATACTCGAAAAGAGAACTGACCTGATGGGTGACTTGCGTAGCCTGCCTTCAGGATTAGATCCAGCGCTTGACGACACAATACCTTCGGGTGTAGCATTCCATCGTATGTTGCCCGGAGACTGGGGCTAGGTTGGCTGCTAATAATTGTTTAGATGTAATTCTGTCCCGTGTAGATGGATTCTTACCATGTCCATGAGCTAATTGAAGCAGGCGGGCCTAACCACCGAAGAGCGAGACCTCATCGCCGATGCCTACGACAAGGGTATCTTGAAGGTCATCGTAGCTACTTGCAGTCTGGCTGCTGGGATCAACCTCCCGGTACGTAGTCAGCATCACGGCTTTTTGTTTGAAAACTTATGCATTAGACACAGGCCCGGCGTGTGATTCTCCACAACGCTCGGATGGGGCGCGAGCTTGTTGGGCCGTCCATGCTGTGAGTCCAATAGTGATCCAGCGTCAAGACGCAAGCTGACTTGGGTAGTCGACAGATGCGCGGCCGGGCCGGAAGGAAAGGCAAGGATGAGGTCGGTGAAACTTACTTGTGTTGTCGCAAGAATGACCTTGAGGACGTCATTGAGCTCATGAACGCTGAGCTGCCCCAACTTTCTAGTGGTCTGATGACAGACAAACAGAGGATACGCCGGTATGACCCTCCTATTTCTTATTCTATCAACACTGACTGTATTTGCAGCGCCCTGCTAGAGATTATTGCGGTACGACTGGCGACAAGCCGGGACTCTATGGATGACTACTTGCTGAAAACGCTCCTCAGCCTCACTGCCGAGTCAGACGTCATTCGCGAGCATGTCGAGTCCAGTCTCAGCGACTTGATCGAGATGGAATTCATACAAGAAGATGAGCAGTCAGGTTTCAAGGTAACGCAACTTGGCAAGGCGGTTGTTGCCTCTGCTCTTGAGCCTGAAGATGGTGCCTTTGTCCATCGAGAAATGCAGCGTGCGCTGAGAGCATTCGTCATGGACGGCGAAATGCATTCACTCTACACCTTCACGCCGGTTCAAGACTTTTCTACAACAGTCAATTGGAAAGTGTTTCGAAACGAGATGGAAACCTTGGATGACAGTGACCTCCGCGTGATGTCATTTCTAGGACTTAAACCTACAATAATCAATAAGATGTCGGTCCTTTCCATCCTTGAAACGCTTTCAACGCGCACAATCCCTACTAACAAACGACAGGGCTCAAGGGAGCACCATGAAGGAATCAACACCGGGAGAGCGAGAGATATCAAGAATCTATACTCGGTTCTATCTCGCTCTGCAGTTACGCGATCTCTGTAATGAGGTTCCAATACATCTAGTTGCACAGAAGTATGATATGCCACGAGGAAGCGTGCAGACACTTGCCCAGACATGTCAAGGTTTCGCGGCTGGAATGGTAAAGTTCTGTGAACACATGGATTGGGGGTAGGCATATGCACACTTCCTATCTCGGTAAAGGGTTACTAACGGGTTGTTTCACTTGGCAGAATGATGGCAGCGGCCCTCGATCACGTCTCTGACAGGCTGAAAGCTGGGGCCAGGGCTGACTTGCTAGCACTTGCTCAGATCACATTCATCAAGAGTCGGACGGCCAGAGTCTTCTATGATAATGGGTTCAAAACGGTGGCCGCAGTAGCTAATGCGGATCCGTCTGAACTTGTTCCAGTGTTAATACAGGTTCGTTATCCACTTGATCCTGTTCAAAATTATAACGTTTTAATTGACACAGTGTGAAGGCCCAGCCAATGAAGATACGCCTCAAGAAACAAGATGAGCAGAAGTATGAAGAAAAGCTTTTCGCGAAGGCGGAGATCATATCGAATTCCGCAAACCGACTTTGGCGTAAGTAGCACCTCGAATAGTAGGAGGAAAGGGTTACTAATTACGACTAGAAATCCAAATGCAACACGACATAGATGAGGAATAGTAAAGGGACATAGTGCGCAGCAAAACTGCATCATTGAAAAATCAGTATGAGGGAGAGATCCGAGTGTGTTCCTACGGATGCAAGCGACGAATGTGTTAGCATAGGCCATTCCACTGTCACTTTGTTCGCTAATTACAACCTCAACCTTGTTTAGGCATCTCACCTACTTATGCGACTCGTCCTGCCCTTGTGAGATGTCGATAGTTCTCTGCATTTCAGCTGTCCTTTTTGGCGCCTCTTAGCTAGGCCAAACTCCAGCATCGACCCCTTGGTGACCCCTTCCATCTGTTCATAGTAACCGTGTCGACAGACTTCTGGCGTGAAAGTGAGTGCGTGTTGACATGATTGGAGAGCAGATAAAGAGAGGTACCCAACCATACCTTCCGTACATTTCCGGGCAAGAAGAAAGTCCAGATGTATTCTCTACTCCAATCATCTTGAGTGTCGCTTGTCTGGTTGTGTGTCTATACGGCTAGAGAACCAGTTGTTTGCCAGGTGGCGCCGACAGCCGCCAACGGGTACTGGCTGAAGCTCAGAGCTGATCTGCCAGCTGCGTCAAGTCAAGCCAAGTCTCCCCCAAGTATACCGTTGTGGCTGCGACGCTTCGACAATCCAACGACCTAGCTCATAGATTCTTGGATTGGTCCTCGACAGTCCCTCGCTCAAAGACACCATGGCTGCTGCACATCGAGCGCCAGCGCTACGCAGCCTCCTGGGCCGACAGCTCCCAAGCTTCCGCGCACCGGTTCAGCAACGGCGCTGGGCCCAGGTCCACGATGTGCGATTCCTCGCCACAACCCAAGCGTCGCGCAATGTTGCCGAGAAGTACCGGGAGAAGCTCGACCGCAAGGCGAAGGAGGAGGGCCACCAGGACATTGGTTCGCTAAAGGCGGCCTACGCCGACAAGATCGAGGAGCATAGAAAGAAGAGCAAGATCTCGGTACCGGGCCTGGACGCCCTGATAGCTGACGAAGAGCCTCCCGCGCAGTCGCCCCCACGATCGCAGTCCTCGCCCGAGAGCACGACGACCGCCCCCGAGCAGAAACAACCCCGCCCGGCAGCATCCTCCTCAACCGGGAAGTCGGGCATCAAGCCGCTCTCCGAGATCCTCGACCTGCCCAAGGCCCGCGAGTTGCCGGTGAAGGAGCTCTCGGCCATCTGGCGGCTGCGGCACGCCTCGAACCCGAGCTCGCTGTGTGCCGTGATACCGGCGGCGACATACAAGGCGTTGGAGGCGACGGCGAGGCAGCACCCGACATTCGTGCTGCCGGTGCCGCGGGCGGAAGCCGGCGCCGAGATCCATTTTCTGCAGTGGGTGTTTGACGCAGAGTCCAAGACGAGCACGGTGCTGTTCACCCAGCTGGCAGAATACAAGGTCCGCGGCGAGTGGGCTCAGCCGCACACCAGCGTTACGCATTACTGGGACCCCGAGGTCGCCGACAACCAGGGGGTGGCGTTAATGGCAGGCAACGTTGTTGATGGCCGTGGTGCTAACCTTCAGGATGCGCAGTGGCTGGTCATGTTGATGCAGCGATTTTACGGCGCAGAGGGCGCAGCCGGGTCCGGAGAGAAGAGGAAGCTACTGGAGGAGTTCGCAAAGGGTGCCAATGGCGAGTTTAGCGTTGAGAAGCTTCTGGAGGAGAGCGAGAAGCTGGGTTAAAGCATAGCAGCGTTCTGAGGCTATACGGCATCAGTAATGGCTATAAGAGTCTCCAGGCTGACGAGAGTCGAGATCATCATGGATGATAGTCTGCCGACCCGACCGACAGCAGGATTGGTCTGCGTCACGGCTGATCATATTTTGGGGAGGAACTGTTCTACGTTTCAGGGCGCTCGAAAGAAACACACTCGGCGCACGGGGAACTCTGGTACATCAAGACTTGGAATTTTTAGAAATCTGCGGCGGCGAACGCAACACTGCCTTGTACAATCATCTATACACTGTACCAAAAGACTAGAAGAATGGCCCCTCGAGAGGCCGTCTGCACATAGCAAATCTACCAAATAATGCAATGGTTGAAGGCTCATAAGATTTCTCGTATGTCTCTCCACATTACAACTTCGCCCCCTGGGCTCGGTCTTCTTGCTTCGCCTGTTCCTTGAGAACTCTCCGCAGCAGCTTTCCACTAGCGTTCTTGGGGATCTCGTCGATAAACCTCACTCCACCGCGGAGCTGTTTGTGGGGGGCGACCTTGGTGCTTGTCCATTTTACAATCTCCTTTGCCTTCTCCTCGGTACGGTCAACGCCAGCTGCTAATACCACGTAGGCGCGCGGAACTTCGGTAGAACGCTCGTTGTCGAACGCTGGGATCACACAGACATCTACAATGTCCGAGTGTCCAAGAAGGACACCTTCAAGTTCTGCCGGCGGAACTTGGAAACCCTCTACACAAGGGTAGAAACATGAGGGTCAGTATGGGTCCGCGTCGTTATACGAGGCAGGGGCAGGGGCAGCTTACTATATTTGATCAGTTCCTTCAATCGATCGGTAACGTAGAAGTTGCCTTTGGCATCGACGTAGCCAATATCTCCCGTCTTGAAGAAACCATCAGCACTGAAGGTATCGTTGGCTAACTCCGGCCTGTTGAGATAACCATCGAATACATTGGGGCCCTTGAGCCAGATTTCACCCTCCTGTAAAGCGGCTCATGTCAGTAACCAATGATCGTCCATGATCGGTGCTGGTCTCAGCTTACCTGGCCATCTGCAACGTCGTTACCTTCCAAGTCGACAACCCTGCATTCCATGTTCGGCATGAGTTTGCCTACAGCACCCTTGTATCTCGCCCATTCAAGGACTGTCTGCAGATGGGAAACCGGTGAGACCTCGGATAACCCATACCCTTGCTTGACTGGAATAGTCAAGCGTTCCCAGATTCCGTTGATCAGCTCATGGGTAAGTGGTGCTGCTCCCGAGTTGAGCCACTTGAGGCTGGATAGGTCGTACTTGTCGACAACAGGGTGCTTTGCGAGGCCGAGAATGATGGGCGGCGGCACGTAGGCGAATGTGATACCGTGGTCCTGTATCAGCTTGCATGCCGTCTCCAGCTCAAACTTGGGCAAAACAATAGCTTGATACTCGTCCCAGACCGTGGAGTGCAGAATGTTGGTTAAACCCTATATTCGTTAGACTGTTGCCAGGGCGGATCAGATCTCTTGGGGACACTTACGTAGACATGGAAAAACGGTAGTACGGCTAGCTGCTTATCGCCCTTTCCATCCGGCCCTCCAAGCGAATGCAGACCGCTGCGCTTCTCAACCGAAGTGGACTGGATCACGTTTGCGACGATATTCGAGTGCTTCAACATGACTCCCTTTGGCAGACCAGTGGTTCCAGAACTGTACACCAAGAAGGCCAGGTCCTTCTGTGGGTCAACCTTTGTCTTGGACTGGCCGAAGAGGCTGGTGTCTCGAAGCTCGGTGAAGTGCTTGAACTTGCCCGTGGAATCCCTGGCGTCACCGAGCAAAAGGATGCGGTCCTCGGGTAGTCCGATCTGCTTGGCTGCCTCGAGTACTACGGGAAGCATGGGGAGCTGTGTCACCACGCCCTTTACCCTCGAGTCTTTCAGTTGGAAAGCCAGCTCCTTGACAGTGTAGGTGGGATTGGCGGTCGACGAGGCGCCGCCTGCCCACAAAGCACCCCAGACTACAGCACCGTAGTCGATGGTGTTGGGAGAGAAGACGCCAAGAACATCACCCTTCTTGAAGCCCCATTGCGACTTGAGCCCCTTGCCGAACTCAATTGTGGCTGTCTTGAGCTGGGCAAAGTTGTACGAACGTCCAGTCTCGCCGTCGATGAAGATCTCTGGCCTTTGTGTAAGCGATGGTGGGCTTGTGCAAGCCGAACTGAGCAGTAGTTACCTTTATCATCGGCACTCGTCCTGTTCTTTCTGTCGAAGAGAAGTGACCATATATCTACGTTCGGGATGGCCACATCAGCGTGGGGCGACTTGATAACCATGGCTGCAAGATGAGGTCGAGATTGCGGTACAATACTGTGCTGGATGGGTATCTAGGCAGGAGGGGCTGCGTCCAGAAACTCGCAGTCTATGGTACAAATGACCGAGTTGAGGAACAAGAAGGCTTGGGAGGACGTCGGAACCAGCTACTACCACGCCCACGGTACAGACCTCCCCTGGCTACCTAGGTCACGATGCCGGACCTGTCCATTGCGCCGTAGGCCCCACCAGCCGACAGGGTTACCCCACCGTTGGAGTCGAGCCAATACCTGGGGTCTGCAATTGGCCGCATGAACGTCACAAGCCCCAATGACAGACTACCTAGGTACCTAGGTGCCGTGCCGGTGACATCCATTCCCCAATGGCCCCGGGGTCCGTTCCGCTAATCCAGCCCTGATCTGATTGCACACAACAGACTGGGGACTCTCGTTTTCTGAACCGAGGCATGTGGGAACTGCTGAATCGCAAGGAACTGGATCGCGCCGACCGTCTCTCCCGCTCTGACTTTTAGTGCCTACTCATCTTCGCTAGTTGACGGCACACCGTATTCAGCCCTGGCTGTTGCAGCTGGTGCGGATGGTGCGGGGAAATAGTGCGTTGCACCCAAACTACTGGCGGGCTCTTCCCCAATTCCTCAAACGGTTATCCGCGGGTGGCCGAGGAGGAATGATTTGGAGAAAAGCTACCCAGGCACTGTAGATGCAGAATAATTCGCGAGTAGAAATCTCCCTACGGAGTAAGTGAGCTGCCGGACATTTCTCTCGAATGCCTACATAGGTATGGAACCTGCCTATATATTGAGGCTTGCTTGCTCGCTTTCCCCCCAAGCTCTCTACTTTGAGGAGATCCTTGGATGATCTTGATTCTGAATAAGGGGTGGGACTCAAGAGGGCGGAAATAATTCCAATCCTAGCCTGCAGGCTTCTAGTTACTTTCTATTCGCCATGACGAGAGACCATTTACTAGGAAGTTAGGCCGGCAGTGACCTAGGGGCCTGCTGGGCGTTGGCGCTTCGGTAACTCATTATCTTCCTGCGACGCCAGATACATCCGAGATCCATGATTTCACAGGGAAAGAGTTTCCTTGGTTGGCGCCGCGTGAGGCACCCACTGTTTTCAACTATATATGACTGCAGATCGTGTGCTGTCATCACTGATTCCGTTATTATTCATTGCTGTGCGCAAGCAGGAGGCCACTCGCCGGTGCGGCTAGTGACTGTTCTAGAACTATATTTGCCCGCTATATGTGCCGTGTATATTTTCCGTTCATTGCATCGTAGAGTCGTCAAGCTTATACTCGTGACCCAATCCTGGTATCCCAATATCCCAAACGCCAAAGAAATCACGCCGAATCGCTGCTCGACTGTTCGATATCGTCAACATTCTCCCTGGGGGTTCCGGGTACCCAAGGAGCAACGGCCTCGCAACCCTTTGGAACTCGACACTCGTCTCTGACATTGCACGTCTTCCACAATACTTCACGAAGTTCGCCAAAGATCTGGTCTACAGCGTCCATGGCCCATATAACGTCTAGATGCTCGTATTCTGGGATGGTCTTGGCGTGGACGACTTGGACATGCGGCTCCCTCCCACGCTTGAAGCGTCGAAGGAGTTTCCCCCCGTCAACCAGGTCATCGCTGCCAGCTACCCACAAGGCAAATGGGCAGACTTGCTCATTGTACCAAGCGGTTGAACCCGTGGGCCTCCCTTTCTGGTGAGGATGATCGCCGGATGGCCTCTCTGCCACAGCAGAGTCCCTCCGCTCCCCTTGCGTGTCCCCAAGGGGTCCGTCGGTCTCGGCGTCTTCTCTATCCTCAGCTCGCGAGTCTTCCCTAGTCTGCAGGATGCACTTATGCTTCGCGAAGCATTCTCGGCCCAGCCACCAGCGCATTGACTCGGCACTCACGTACACAGGGGCGAACTGGAACATGCGGTCCTTCAGTGCTCGATCCCAGCGCGTGTCAGTCCAGTCGAACAGGAATGAGAAGACCTTGTAGCCTAGCCAGCCATAGATCGAAGCGGGTAGTATCGCATGCATCGACATCATGAGCGGGATGAAAGCATGTATGCCGAACATGATCCGGAACATGGCAGGTGTAATTACCCTCATGAATTTGAAGTACATCTTTCCAATCAGGGGCCCCGCATGAGTCGCTGGTGCAAGAGCGCAGAAAACTGTGAGCTTCTCTCCCAGCTCTGGTCTCTGCTCCTTGGCGAGTGCCACGAAAGTTTGCGTGGTGCCTTGCGAGTGACAAACCAGGCCGATCTTCTCGAACCCAGTCTCGAAGAGAACTCTCGAGGTCAGCGCAGGCAAGTCGAAGACGCCCATCTGCCGAATATTCCAGCACCACATTCTGGGGTCTGAGTATTCCAGGAGAACGTGCTTCGGGTTGAACCCGCATCGGTTGTTACCCAGCCAGACGTCGTATCCAGACTTGCAAAGATAGAAAGCAAGCGAGTCGTCGTCATTAACGCAGTATGCCCCGGAGCTTTGTAGTAAACCGTGCATCAGTAGGACCGGAAACTTGCGCTTCTGGCTGGGGTCCTTCAACTTCTTCCGACTCTCGCCCGTGAAGAGTTCTGGACCGCGGTGTGCCCTCTTCTCATCGTCCAATCTCGTGTACTCCTTCGGGTCGTAGATGTGCCATAGTTCGATGACAAAGCCATCCTCAGTTTGAACTTCAAATTTCTCCATATCCAACCCAACCCTCCTTGCATAGTATCCGACGTCGCAAATCACGCGATCGGGGCCGCCCTCGGTAGGCACGAAACCGTCGTTGGCCTGTGAATCTTCCCTGTCCCCACTGATTCTATCCTGTGACTTCCTGCGTCTCCATGACTTCTCTATTTCTCGCCGTGTCTGCTGCCTCCGGAGCTCTTCTTGGTAGAAGGGGCGGTCCGCGTGCGGATCTTGGAGTGTCAGTCGCTTCCAGCCATGTGCTACGACCGTCGGTATGGTTGTAAATAGGGCGCCCAGTACAATTACACCCAGAAACCCTGCGCTCAGGAAGAACGAGGAGGCTCGGAATGTCCAGCACTGCGCATCTCGAAGCAATGAAGCCGGCCCATACAACGGCAGTGGTGGGAACAATGGATTCGTGTGCGAAGGCGGCATCGATTTGCTGAGTGAACCCTCGGTTTGTTTCTGCATAGACCTGCCGCCGGTCTGAGGCGCCAGTTCTACGGGCTGGCTGCTCGAGCCATTCTGCCCTTGCTGTGAAGCCGCGTGCTGAAGCTCCTGCCCCTCCTCTATTGCGTCTTGTGGCTTTTCATCATCCAACTCTTTCTTCAAGACGTTCAGTTTCCAGGCTTCTTCGAGGGGCACCGCAGGCAGTCGACTGCCATCTGCGGTTACAATAACTGGATCCTGGGGTGTGACAAACTGGGCCTCGATCGCAACCGTCTCGGGATGGTCTTGGCTTAGGGTCGACTGGTGTGACAGCTTCTCGGCTTGCTGAGTAAACTCGACGGCTGCCTGCGCATGGCTCGCTCCACTCGGCTTGACTCCCGAAGAGCGATGGTCAGCAGCACCATCCATGACTCTCGTCCGATGCCTTGGCTGCGCTTCGCGATCGTTCTCGGAGTGTTGAATGAATCGTCTTCCAGGTTGCCAAACATGAAGGTGACAGAAAAGAGGAGAGGCCCCAAAACTACCTCAGAACCCAAATATGTGGAGAGAAACTTGGGAGCGACGAGAGATTGCGACAAGTAATTAGTTCCAAGTCTAGAACAGAGTTCATAGAACGGGAGGCTCAACTGTAGGGAGCTATATAATGTCTGAAACAGGATGGTTAAGATACGAAGATCCTTGGCCCTTTGCAGGTACTCCTCAGGAACCCATTGTCAAATTGTCCGCTTACTCTCCCTGTCGCGTCCCATCTTCCAGGGTTGCAGACAGGGGTCTGGACGTCCCCGTCGCCTCCTTTCCGTTCAAACAACACCGGAGAAGCTCCTACGAGGCACCTGCAGTTAAATTGGCCAATGCCACCGGATCCGTGAACTGCGTGCCGGCGCCGCCCTCTCAAAATCTTGCAGAGCCCATTGACGTCAGTGCTGAGATTGTGGGCTGTGGGGGGGATTAGCGGCACCACGATGACTTTGGCATGTGAGGATCCTCTCAGCCTCTGCACCTAGAGGATCCAGGCGGCCTGATCTGCAACAGATATCTGACCAAGTCTGGAGCTTTGAGATTTTTATTTTCCGATCCTGTGTGTCGATGCCGATGTAATCGCTACCACTACATTGTGCCCACGGATCGATGCGCACACGGCTGAATGGGGAATGGGGAGATTATTGCGATGTCCCCAGCCGCAGACCACCGCCAGATAATGTCGGGCAAGCGCCACATACCTACAGATACACATCGTAGATACAATGGATCCGTTGAAGTGAGGTCCGATGTACACATTCTTGGGTTCGAACCCGCCTTGACGTATTTGAGGTGGTGAGCGAGTACCTCGTGGTTCGAGATACAACGCACAGGAAACAGTGGTTGTCATGAGCGAGCAGAGAGACCCGTCAGGCCTACCTATTTCATGTCACGGAAGAGAAGCAAAGTGCCTGATGCCCCGAGGCACGCTGCATTGTCCCGAACCTCATTATGCCGGGTCTGAAGATAGTGATTGGCCACCACCCACCCGCGAGTGTGCGAGTTCTCGGGCGTGGTCACAACGATCGACGGCTTGACGACTCTTGCGGACTGTTGTGTTGACTGATGGACTCATGCTCTGGATTCGTTACGGGTGTAAGGATGCGGTTCTCTCTCCATATTCCCCTGCTTACCTGCCCACGGTAGGTACGTCCACACATACATAGTAAATTTACTGTACGCAGTCAACGCACGGGCCCGTGTCACGTTAAAGTCCCCCCAAGTTAGTTAGACCCATGGATCCAATGGATGTCGCGCGGGTCCAATCGACCCCGGATTGATTGGCATATGCCAATGCCTCGGCCAAAGCTGGCAACGCCCGGCTGAACCAGAGTCGACGATTTGGAAGCTTGTAGCGAAGACCGAGCGGACCCTATACTCGGTGCGAGCATGCACACGCTGGGAGAACTACCATATTTTCTCTGTAGACAGAGTCTTGCGCCTGACCTTCGCTTCTGCAGCACCTAGATGTGTGTCAACCTCCTTTCCCACTGCCGCCGAGCGTAAGCTAGGTTCCTCGGAGCTTTCACCCGCCGATTGTCGCGATGGCCGCGGTGGCTGCACGCGGTCCTCTGGCCCAGAGGAAGAGGAGAAGGAGAAGACGGCAGGACAAGTCGGCCATACCCGCGCGCTTGGTCCTCGATGACCATGTCAAGGGCGATGTCGGCATCCTCTCCGACGACCTCTTTGCAGACCTGTTTCCGCACCTGGGTGCCCGTAAGTGCCAACCGCCACGCTGAAGCTGAAGCTGCGGCTGCGGCTGCGCTTGCTCTGGCCTGATCTCACTGACGTTGGCTCACTATAGAAGCGAATGGCGAAGGTGGCGCCGGCCACAACGTCGAACTGCATCACATCGCGATCGCGCCGTGGTCGTCCACTTCGACAACGCTGCAGACCACTTGGACGATAGTACCCATTCTCAAGTCTACTGCACTTGCACACTCGACGATACAATTCTCTCCTTCCTCGCTCGCCCTGCAGAGCTTTGCTACGACGCTCCAGCAAGTTGCGCCCTCTAAATTGTCAAGCCACAGCAGGAGTGGCATCGAGGTCCTGGTTCTCGACGTCGCCGCCTTGGAGCTCGAAACAGTGTTCGTAAGCTTGGAAGGGGACCTAGCGAAGCGTCTGGAGAATGGGGAGGGGACTTTCTTCAGAGACCACCCGTCCGCCAAAGGAAAGACAGTGACCTCGGCCGAGAGTGCAGCAGAGCGCCTCGCAGATGCGCTGCGCGTTGCACTGGGCACCTTGAAAGTCGTACACGACGGAGACTTGTTCCCACTGCCACTCCCTCCTCATCCTATCACACACGTCCCTCCTACTCCCGGAAAGGTGGCCCTTTGTGAGCCGGTGGCACAAGGTGTACTAGGTCCGAGTACCAAGATTATACTCACCAGAGGACACACATCGTCGAAACATGACCGAACATCCATGACTTCGTCCCAGGCCCTCAATGGCACAGTACAAGATGATGCTGAAGACACGGCCAACGACCAGTTCTACTCGGCTGCCGAAGAACGTTACAAGACAGATGCTCCTTCAGAAGTCACGGACTCGGTCACAGAAACAGAAACAGAGACATCCGAGAATGAGGACAACGAGGACGATTTATCAGACGATTCAATGGACGACATGATTTCGCTTCAAGCGCCGACGCTACCGACTACCAACGCGAGTGGTGTGTCAACCATGCAACCTGGAACACCAATGACCATTGGGCGAGGAAGGAAGACGAACGGCATCAACACTCCTGGATCTGTTTTCTCCAGTTTTACCGCTACTACGGCAAGGCCTGATCGCCCGAAGGGACGTCTTTTCAAGGCCCAGGGCTTGATGAGTCCCATTCCAGCAGACCTGTTACACCCCAAGCCAAACCCCGATGATGACGCAGAAGCCAGAGTCTACGTTGACATTACCTCTTTGACAAGAATTGGCTGCTTCTCGGGTGATTGGGTTCGCTTGGAGGCATCCGAAGAACCTCCGGCTAATGGCTCTGGATTATTTGGACTCGGTAGCTTTGGCCCATCTGATGCAGCAGAGAATACATGGCGCCCAGCCAAAGTCTTTGGGCTGCCAGAGGGCTACTCACATCGCCCCATGACAAGGATACCCAGTTCAAAGCATGACAATGGTGGTCGCAGGTTCTCGTTCTTCGAGTCGCAAATCCAAAAGCCATCAAGCCCCGGTGCCTACCTCTCACCCATCCTGTTGGCTAACTTGGAAAATACCCCCTACGTTAGACTGTCTCCCTTGAAGAGACTGGCCTATCCTCCCAAACCAGGACAATCCAAAATCACAGGCGCATCCCATCCCCCCTACGCGCGGGACGTTATCATTCAGCAGATCCGCACACCCTTGTCATCGGAAAGGGCATTGCAGACCGTCATATTAGGTGGTCTCAAGAGTCACTTCGCACGACGCACACGAGTTGTGAGAACTGGTGACGTCCTCGGAATTCCGATCGATACGCAGCTTGGTAGAACTCTCCATGAGCTTCCTGGTGTCAATAGTGGTTCTGGGGTCGACGACTTGATGGCCTTGACTGCTTCAAACAAAGTCAGTGGCTCTATCACGAAACCAGATGGGATTGCTTGGTTCAAGGTTGGACATATACAGCGCCAAAAATCTGAAGCTGCTGCAGACGAGGAGGAGGAAGACGTTTGGGGTGGGGTGGCCTGCATTGACACCTCAACAACCCAAATAGCGCAGTCTGGAGCGGTCACCAGCCTGGTACCAGGAACCAAGGACAGCAATTGGCCATATTACCTCGGGATGGAGGAGCCGCCAAAAGGTACGAAGGGTTCAACAGTACCCACAGCTCCAGATCAATCGAAGAAGTTCATCTCGCCCCTTAGACGAAGACTACGTGAGCTTATGGCTGCCGCTACCAGCAAACGGGCAGTCCATCTCAATATGCCACCGGTGGCGATCTTACTGGTCTCCAATCAGCGGAATATCGGCAAAGCAACTGTGGCGACGAACGCTTGTTCAGATCTCGGCCTTCATACCTTTACTATCGACGCGTACGATATCGTAAACGAAGGCGGGGGTGGAGGCAGCGACGTCAAGACAGAAGGCTTCTTGAAAGCGAGGGCTGACCGGGCCATGAGCTGCGGTCCCACTTGCTGCGCGTTGGTGGTGCGCCACCTGGAAGCCCTGACCGCGGACAGGATGGTCACAGCCATGAAAGAAATTCTAGATGATGCCCGAGTACTCATAGCCACAACAACTGAGGTGGATAAGGTACCTGATGGAGTTCGAGGATTATTCACACACGAGTTGGAGATGAACGCTCCCGACGAGGGTGAGCGTGAAGGTATACTCAAAAGCATAGTTGATGGCCAAGGATTGTCCCTTGCGCCTGGAGTTGATCTGAGCAGCGTGGCCCTTAAAACGGCGGCATTAGTGGCAGGTGACCTAGTGGATGTTGTTGGCCGAGCTGTAGTAGCCCGGCAAGCGCGGTTAGAAGATTTGTCTACGAGAGCTTCGACCGATGAAAGCCCCATCACCGTGAGAGATATCCAAGTTGCAGGTGGCTCGGCTGCAAGGAGCCTCACGAAAGCAGACTTTGATATTGCGGTAGAGGCTGCACGTAAGAATTTCGCGGATGCAATTGGGGCTCCAAAGATTCCCAATGTTACTTGGGATGACGTGGGCGGCCTCAGCAATGTCAAGGAAGCAGTCATGGAGACAATCCAGCTGCCCCTAGAGAGGCCGGAGCTCTTTGCAAAGGGCATGAAGAAGCGTTCAGGCATTCTCTTCTATGGCCCGCCCGGCACAGGAAAAACGCTACTTGCTAAGGCTATTGCTACAGAGTATAGCTTGAACTTCTTCAGTGTCAAGGGCCCAGAGCTGCTGAATATGTACATCGGAGAGTCGGAAGCCAATGTTCGGCGCGTGTTCCAGCGCGCGCGAGATGCCAGGCCTTGCGTGGTATTCTTTGACGAGTTGGACTCGGTTGCTCCCAAGCGAGGCAATCAGGGGGACAGTGGTGGTGTCATGGACCGAATTGTGTCCCAGCTGCTTGCAGAGCTCGACGGCATGTCAGGTGGAGACGACGGAGGTGGTGGTGGAGTGTTCGTCATCGGCGCAACAAACCGTCCTGACCTGCTGGATCAAGCCCTACTACGTCCAGGACGCTTTGATAAGATGCTTTACTTGGGTGTCTCTGACACGCACGAAAAGCAGCTCACGATCATGGAGGCGCTTACAAGAAAGTCAGTCAGCTTCCAACATTTCTCTTCTGTCTCCTTTCCCCTACTAATTTTGCTGTTGGACTCCAATCTGGTCTAACACCTTCCACAGATTCACACTTCACCCCACAGTCTCACTTCACGCTGTGGCCCAGCAACTGCCCTTCACGTACACTGGTGCAGACTTCTATGCGCTATGTAGTGATGCCATGCTCAAGGCCGTGACGCGGCAGGCCTCGGGGGTCGACGCCAAGATCCGTGCCCTGAATGCGGATTTGTCTTCTTCTGGTCGCCCGCCCATTTCTACGGCCAACTTCTTCGATCACCACGCCACCGCAGAGGACATTGCTGTCATGGTCATGGAGCAGGACTTCCTCGACGCCAACCGCGAGCTAGTGCCAAGTGTCAGCGCCGGCGAATTGGCACACTATGAAAAGGTGAGGGCTACCTTCGAAGGGGGTCGGGAGAAGGCTATAGAGGGCAACCCCGATATGGAGGATACTACTGCCCCAGCGTTTGGGTCAGACGTGCAGTCAAAATCAGCTGGCAAGGGCAAGGGCAAAGCCGTCGTAGGCAAGGGTAAGGGCAAGGCGGTCATGGGGGACAGTGAAGAGGACAGCGATGGGGATGAGGAGGCATATGGGAGCTACCAGAGTTCCAATGGCAAGGGCAAAGGAAAAGGAAAGGCTGTCATGAGGTTTGAACAAGGGACGGGCAGCGACGACGACGGGTTATACTGAAACACATCATTCATACAGTGGAGGGTTGGGCGTATAGTTAGATGTAGAGCATATATGTAAATACTATACGGCTGGGGGAGCCTTTGTTCCTGTGCGGTTACGTATCGATCCCATACTCGTGCAACTGGGTCGGCGCATCTTCAGTGAGGACAACAAGGCCCTCTTGTCACAACTGCGTTAGAAGTGGACTTCCCCAAAGCGGCATAACACCAGTTCTCACTGCACAGCATATGACTCGTCCTTAGATTCCAATACGATATCAAGGTTGAGGAACAATTCATATTTATCTCGACTGTCCTGGAGAAAATCCCTGGCAGTGATCGAATCAAATCAAATCAACTTCAGGAAACTACAAGCGTGTATGTTATCATGGAATATGCTGTGTTGCGGTCTGACTCTATACAGGCAACCTTGGAGCGACTTCTCTCCAAAAGTCGCACCTCTCCATAAATTGTGAGAGGTTCCTCGTTGTGAATCCAGCGCTATCAATCACGAATTCTTGGCCCGTTTTGAGGGCCGGCACGCCAGCAACGTCCTCTGCTGTCAGCTTCAGCGCGTTTGGGTCGCCTGTCATGAAGTAAGAAGCAAATGCGCCTGGGAGTGCATGGAAGGTCAGCATACTGCCTCGACCATAATGGAAGTGATTGCGACTGACCAGCGTATCCTTCATAGTGCAGGGGGTCGGTCTGCTGGATGGCGTTCACCGTGTTCCACTAACGGACTATTAGCCAAAGGGCCCAACATCAAAGTGTCTGTGTCATAGCTGAGGGAAACCATACATAGCTCACGTCGGAGGCGTGTTTTGCAGGTGAAATGGTGTACTCTCCCAGCCAGCTGCCCTTCGGTGCTGCACCCGCCGTCCAATACGCCGGACAAGCCAGGACGGAATCGCGATAAATCAGTCCGGCACGGGTGTATGAGTCGTTATAGGTTGGGATTGACTCTGCGTGTCCGGCGACTGGATATAACGCGTTCAGGCGGTCGAGGTCGGCTGCTGAGAACTTTGGTAGAAAATCAACAACCCAGGAGTCATATACAACATTGGATGACACAAAGTTTTCGCCTTCGTGTGTATTGTACATAGAGAAGCCAAGCTGGTTGTTGACACTACAGGACTTGGCGGCCTCAGAAAGGGGCTTCCGAAGGAACTCCCCGTCGATAACGGGACTCCATGGATACGAGGTTGGTCCATACATGTTTCCAGAAACCATGGCATAACTCGCATTTCGAATCACGGATACATCCACCCTTTTGAGGCATTTCAGACTGTCTGGCCCAGCACAACCCGTCAAGCTAACCAGTGTCTCATAGCGCGCCTGTGCTTCGGGATCGTCGTTGCTGTAGGTCTTGGGCCAGAACGGACTGGAAGCCAGCGCTCTCTTGAACAAAGGGACATCGTGCTTCCGCCCAATAACCTGTGCGACGACGCTGCCTCCACCAGCAGATTGACCCCAGATGCTGACCTCGGTTGGATCGCCTCCAAATTGCTTGATATACTTCTGAGTCCAGATGAGAGCAGCCTCTTGGTCCAATAAGCCGGCGTTGGCATTGGAGTGTGGGTCGTCTGCCACTTCCTTGCCAGGAAGGAAGCCGAAGGCGTTGAGACGGTAGTTTGGGTATACGAAAATCATATTACTGGAGTCGGAGACGTTCAACACCGGGTAGGCCGATGGAGGGATTGTAAATGAGGCTGAGCCCTGGACGAATGCGCCGCCGTAGAATACTACGACCACGGGCCGCAAAGGTTGCGACGTCGTCCACGGCCTGCTGTATAACCCAAGATATAAGCAATCCTCGGATCCGTTCACCTACACTAGTTAGAATTCGGTCTAATCAGGTTCAGTGGTCTGTCTACAGACTGCTCTCTGCGGACACATGTCAAAAGTCTGAGATGAGTTATATACTCCGCTGGTAATTGGCAGGGGAGGCTGCGGCGCTCGGAACCTGTAACATTTGAATATAAACGATGTGCAACATAGAGAATCGAACTATTCACCTGTTTCCGCCCACCGGCGGTGCTGCATAAGGGATTTTCTGCCAGTACGAGATATTATATCGGACATCGTACGTGCCCTGAAACGAGCCATAGTCAAGACTCGCTAATAGCTTCTGGGCGTTGAGATGCTGAGCCGCGAGTGCAACCACCCACCACCCATGCTTCCTCAAAGAAACCATTTTGTCACTTCATGAGATAGGAGTCGCGCGGGGTGGGCGGTCCATGGTCCCAACCTACCGGGTAAGCATAGCAACTTATATACTCACCAGGCCTCATATCGGCTTCTGGCCCCCAAAGGGGCGACAGGCGCCAGGAGAAGGATCGCATTAGTACTAGTGCGAATGCAATTTATGTTGCTCAGGTCGTAACGAACCGCGTCGCAGGCGGATTACTACAGTTGACTGAGAAGCACCGACCCCGGACTTTATTACAAGCTTGTAGTAAACATGCCGCACAAGTCGTGGGGAAACCTGGTGAAGGCAGGGTTCCTCTCGTGCAGCCAGTAGGGCCTCAACGGCTCGGCATCCGCAGGCAATGATATGCCGAAAGTGGCGGGATTTCTCCGTCACACGTCACACCTCCAGATCGACATAATCATAACTATAACCTGCAACAACAGAGGTCACGATATTGACAAAGACTCGAGCCAGATCGATTAATGCAAGAGCGTTGCGACCAAGCTATTGGTTAATTACTCTAAATACTGAAGGTTAAGTAGAAGTTCCGGCTGAAACAAGGGATCAGAACTGGTGTTTCTTGTTATCCTCGGAGCACTTATAGGAGGAGCACTTCAAGTGGCACACTCTCATCCCCATGTTGGATAGAAATGTAGCAGTGGATATATTACATGGCCATTTCCTGGATCATGATTGTGATATTGTAGAGCATCGTCATTTGCGTCCGCCACGGCTGACCTGAGGGTCGGTGCATAGTACTGTGTGTGCAGGCGATGTCTCTAAACTTAGAATGAACGTTGAGAGTAGAGAGAGAGAGAGAGAGAGAGAGAGAGAGAGAGTAGAGAACATCCAGGGTTAACAAACTATCTCTAGTGGGTAACACCACGGGTTCGTGTTCAATGAGTCGAGGAACAAGTAGAGTACCTATGAGAGCGTTTGTGCTTTCACAATAAACACAGTAACCACAGGTCTGACGCGATCCCGCGCTTCCCATGAAGCTTGCCACCATCAGTTGATGGTGTCGTCTCGCAGTTGCAGCAACTGTTTGAAGACATCCGCTGCATGGCTTCTCAGCGCCCCGTGGAAGTGAACCGAGGACTCCCACGTCTTGGCACCCTTAATAATGGATGCAGTCCTTCTAGAATCCTCGGGATATACATACATGTCCTCATAGATGGCTGCGTACACCGGAACAGTGTTCTTCTTCAACTGGGCCTCATCGTAAAGGCTCGGCCACTGGTCATATTTGGCAAGTATATCAGCTGTGTCCTTCAGCTTGTTCAGTTCGTCGGAAGTGTCAAAGAAGAAGGGGTAGACCATCTCTCCTGAGAAATAGAGGGGCTCATCTTGCGGCAAGGCTTGAGGACCAGCCCAGTCACGGCGAAGCCATTTGAAATTTTCGAGTGACCTGCCAACCCGCTCAGCAGCCCAGTTGCTTGCTATGCCTGGTCGATAGCACCAGATTGGTTCATGCAAGACGCTGTAAATAACAGCATCATCCCACCCCATAGCTTGCTGCAGATCGTTAAGGGTGCCCCTCGTGAAGAATCCAAACTGATCCACATCCCCCTTCATCCTGACAATATGATTATGCACAATGTCCAAGCCGTGGTACTTTCCAAAGCTGATGCCAAGGGTGAGGAACAGAGGAACTGTCAATCGCCCACCGGCTGGGAGAGGGATGCCCTCCTCTCCTCCGACTTCACGAATCTTGGTGGCAAGGTATTTGACGTCAGCGACATCCGCCGGGAATTTCTCGTAATAGGCCATGTTCCTTTCGATGACTTTCTGGAATGTTGACTGGTAAGTCTCCTCGGCTCCTTTGTCCAGAGCCACCAAGCCTCCTGTGATAAAAGACTCGCGCAGGCCCTCGGGATGGAAGGACAGGTAGGTCAGGCTAGTCATGCCACCAAAAGACTGTCCAAATATGCTCCATTGCTGCTTCTCAGGAGGGTAGTCCTTGGTGAGAAATTTCCGAACAGCCTCACAATCTCTCACAATGTTGTCGGCCCTGAAGTGCTTCAGGTAGTCGGCTTGCTCCTGTGGACCACCGACGAGTGCCAAGGTGCTGGCCGAGACAGGACAGCTGAAGCCAGTCCCGCGATAATCTAATAGCAGCAGCTCGTAGCCTCTGTCGAGCATGTGCGAAGACAAGGTGCTGTCCTGAGGCTGAGGATTTCCAAACCCAGGGCCGCCCTGCAGGTAGACAAGAAATGGCTTCTGGGCAGACTTGGCCTTTTCTGCCGGGGACGGCTCGACTATAGGCTTTTCATATTTGGAAGCCGTTCTACCAAACAGTTTGAGCTTCTTTCCCGCAGGCTTCGAGTAGTCCAGAGGAACCTCGAACCAAAATTCTGTAACGAGCAGCTTGCCTAAAGGGGGAGCATCAGCCACGTCGGAAATGCGCCAATGTCAGGTTTGTAACTTGAGTACCTGGAACAAGATGAGGCCGGCTCTTGGAGATGAGGCGCGCAAGTATTCCCATGGTGCGTTCCCTTCAGTGTCCAGGGTTTCGCGGATCCAGGGTAGGGGATCAACCAAGTCTCTCGAAGGCAAGATAGCGCGTGGCTCTGTGAGACACGAGAGTCCTCACGTTTCCGGTGGGCGGTTATGTGATGCACGGGGCGAGACTAGAGGGCGGCGCAACGCCAAACAGTTCCAGTCACTGCTCTGGCAGACTTCTCTGGCGTTGGCTTCGGAAATCAAGACGTTCTGCTCTGCCCAGTTTTGAGATTTAACTCGGCTGATGATTACTACCAGGTGGGCTTGTTCACGATGCAGAGCCAAGCCAAAGTTAGGCGTTACATTGGATGTAACAGCAGCGACGAGGAGGAGGATGGAGGGGTTCAATGCATCTCCCGGAGGATGCCGGCTAATGGCGGCCTGGCGTCTGAGGTGGACGGACATGTAACTAACTCCTCTGCTGTGGGTGGCTGTGGAGGGCAGCAACAGCGGTGCGACAGTCACAACCAAATAAATGCTTTACCCAGCAGGCGGAGCGTTCGAGCTCAAGCAACTACATCTGGCAGAGGTCTAAGGTCTGCGTGGTACATACTAGACGGGGTCGGGAGTTGAAGAACCCACGACCTCAGCCACTGACTGACTCCAATGGCCTGCCCCGAACTAACAAGATCTCAAGATGCTTGGGCTTCTAGCTGCCTCGAACCTACCATAGTAGAGCTGGGCCGGGCTGGGCTGGGCGTATGCAATCGGGCGAGGACGGCGACTTCAGCTGGGAACTCTTCTGCACGCTAAGTTAAGCCAACTAACTACTCCGTAAGTCCGACCTGTAGTTATTCTGCGCCGACGCCCCCATGGACGATAGTCCAGTGGACTGGAAAGCAGTGGCCCACGGGTATCCAGTGTATCCATCCACCGGACTTATCATCGGCCCACGCTTCGCTCGCTCAGCTTTCTTTCTTCCATCCTCAAGGTATTCCTGACCCATTCTCCCGTCTGCCCAATCCCACTTCCGGTCGACCAGACCAGCAACAAAGGGGGCCAACCGACGCCTGCATCTTTGGTTGCAGGAATGAATGCACAGCATCTCACGCAGACCTTGGTCGAGTCCTTCAACGCTCTCGCAGATGAGGTCCAGCATTTGAATGACCGCCAGGTGGTCCTGGAGCACAAGCTGCGCTACGCCCACGAACAGGTAAGACACCCCCAGCGACGAGCAAGCACTTCTCCCGCTCTCCCTCCCTCTCTCTCTTTCTCTCTCCAGTACCTCGACCCTACACATGGCGTACGATGTTCCTCCTATGATGAGACACTTTAGCTCTAGATCAAGAGCTGCCGACCCGGTAGCTACGACCGACAACATTACCAAATTCTCTGATCCACATCGTCGTCAAGCCATCCATCACCTCTGCCACGCTCCGTCACTCCAACCACTTGCATGTCACGCACGCCAAGGCTAACACACCCACCCGCGCCTAGTTCCAATACCTCGCCGACAGGTATGCACCCGCGGCGCCAGAAATCTCGGACACGCTCGTGAACCTGCAGATCCCGCCTGACCCCCACAATACCTCATTGGCAAACACCAACTATGTGCCCCTCCTCAAACGCAAATCCGCAGACTCCACAAAGCACCAGATTGCTTTGATCATCAGAGAAGGCAGGCGGGCCGCCTCGTCCCTGGGAAACCACAGCAGAAGCAGCCGCTCCAGCCGCGACACCCTGTCCCGCACCACCATGACAACCGCCGCCTCCACCGTTCTGGAGCAGGACTTCACTGTCGAGGGCAAGAAGGGGACCCTGGGTTGTCCGTTCACTAGACCGGTCTCAGGTGCAGACGAGCCGGCAACGAGCGGCAGCCGCGCCGAAGCCCCGGACACAACCCCCCATCATTCTGGCGATCCCATCTGCGCCGCCATGTATGAGGAGAATACCAGCATGCCGGCGCCCCCTGGGCAAGATGCCTCCTCAAAGTGCCCCATTCGCTACATGGATCAGCACTCTCCCGAGGAGATCGCACACTACCTCGAGGTTCACAAGCATGAGCTGCCACGCAGTCATGAGGTGTGTCTACGGAGGTACCAGAAGAACGAGGACCATATCCGAAAGCTCGATGCCAAGTACGGTAACTTGGTCAATATGGTCGAAGGCCTCGGCCGCATTCATCAGCCCATGCTGCCAGAGCAGGACACCCGGCCTCAGAGCGATGTGGAACGAGGATCCAATGAGCGGGTCGAGACTTGGGCACAGACAGTCAGCGCTATCGGTACCGACGATCCTGACCGCACTGCCATGGAGGAGGTACCCAGCGATGACGACGAACGGCAGAGCCATTTCGACCGCCCTCTCAAGGAGGTGCGCGTAGGTGAATCACCAAGTCGACCTTGGGGTATATCAGTACCTATCTACGACACACCCTCGGCCGATGGGCAAGAGCAAGAGCGCCCCGAGTCACCACCGCCTGCTCCTGTGCCTATGCCCTCCACCCCCGCCCCGGATACAGGAACTCCTGGTCGCCAGGCCGGCAAATGTCCTTTTGATCACACCAAGCTGCAGGCGAAGGGCACAACCCCAACCATGCCCAAACACGATGAGAAGACTCCGGAGCGGCCGGCTGCGTATCCTAGCCATCAGCCTTATACACCTGCAACCGGAGCCCGCCAAGGCCAGCCGACCTTCTTCAACGCGGATGATCTGGCGCAGCCAAAAGCTGGCAACCCCCCGCAGATGCTTTTCACCGGCCCGGTTTTCATTGGATATCCTATCGAGCAAGCGATTCAGTTCATGCAACACTTCCAGGGACAGCAGTGAGTTTGACATTGGGCCACCTTATGTCGTCTTTTTCTGTTTGTATTTGCTTTCAGGGCTGGCTTAGTATTTCGCATGTACTTGTTTTCATTGACGACAAAGCGTGCATCATGGGGTTTTTTACTTTTGTTATATTTAACAAGCATATGTCTGGCGTTTGGTTGGCATCACAGGACAGATCATTTGGAGATGCAACGATACCCTTTCACGAGAAGCAGCACGTTTGTAGTCAATTCACTTTGCTTTGGATATTTGTATCCTCCCTCCTGAGATCTGAGCTGCGTAGGCCCCAGGCGCTCGAAACCGAGATATAGCCCAGTCGAGTGTCCGTTTGCCTCGAGATAGAAGCTGATGAGCATCAAACCTGAATGCGGTCTGATTTCCGTTCCAATTTCTGTCCCAATTCCCTTCTTCCGAATCCGCAATGGTGGGTGGCGGAATTGTAGGGGAAAGCCCCAGAACAACAAATCCCAGCTCTTTGAGAAAACAAAACCTACACTCTTGCCTACCGCTAGTCCTACTTGCTGGTGCCCAAAAAGGCAGTCAAGTTTAGTCCTAACCTCAGCCACGTGAAGAAACACGTGGGACATTTGTAAGTTAGTCTCCATAGCCCCGGCTGGAACGACTTGCTCCAATTAGGGAATTGGGCTGATCGGCGTAAACACTGGTGTCTGCTGCAGTTGCATCTGTGGTCGGTGGTAACTCTTCTGAAGCCATGCCCCGACGGCTTTCCGTTGGCATGTGCTCCCCGGCTGCCACGATACCGTCGGCCTTGAATGCCTTCTCAGTTGAAGAATCTGTCGTTGCTATGCTCTCTACCCGAGAGGCCCGTTGCAACTCTGTCTTGACCTCGGCTTTTGGTACAATTTCCGTACCTTCTGGTGCTTGGCTCCTCGATGGAACATATTCGCCTTCCCTGGGCTTTCTTCCGTATACAACGTACATGCGGGAATACAGGTGAAGGTCTGGGCTGGCAAAGGACTCGCGGACACGAGAGTTCAGTTGCTCGCTTTCGTCCGTCGACATGCCGTCGCCAAGTAGCAACTTGGCAGATACAGCATCCAGCATCTCGAGGCTGTTGGCTTGCATGTACTGCCCGATCCGGCGCTCTCGAGGGTCAGTCGACCAGGGTTTATTAGGGGCCAGTATTATCCTGCGCAAGCTTAGAATTGCAATTCGCGAGTTCTAAAGGGTGAGCATCACAGTACCTCTCCGTAACGTCAACAAAGCCCGCATCCAATAAGCTGTGATCCTGTATCAGCGTCTACGCAGAATGGGATTGAGACTTCAATATACCCACAACTGTTTATACCGGCGTGCGATCAACATATCTCGGCCAAACCGCTTGGCACTCCTAAACAGTCGCTGACACCATTGCCATAGGGCCGAGGCCATCAGAGCCTCTTGGTTCGCATCGTCCTTGCCAAAGACTTCTGGATCGTACTCATGATACTCCACCCACCCGCCCGGGCGCAGGTTATCGTATACCTTCTGTAGGACACTGGTATGGTTATTGAAGCATGTGAGCATCGACCGTAAGTGTATATAGTCGAACAGCCTGTCAAAAACCCATTCTTCCTCGACGTCATCCCGTTCAAAGGTACAGTTTGAGGGTATACTCTCCTCCGGAGGCTGTATGAGACTTATGTCCGTACCGACAACGCGCGATGCTGGATGATGTTCAGCCCACTCGATGGCCCAGCTTCGCAGAGCAAAGTCAGCCAGCTTTACAATCTGACGCCCATGAAAGGCACCTCGCCGGCGCCTGTTGCAGGCTTGTCCAACTTCAGAGACGAGAGCACCAAAGATCCAGTCGTCACCTAATGTAAGGCCAGGTACTTACATGCCTGTGCCCGTTCCGATGTCCAAAACGTCGCGCGGCTCGTCCGCGAACGGAACCCAGGCAAGATCTCCGAACATGAGCAGTCGCCACATTTCATGCGCTAGATCAAGGCGTTCTTGCTCGAGCGCATCATTCGGAAGCAGGTACTTGCCCTCTCTATAAGCATTCCAGGTCCTCCCATGCTCCTCGACCGAGACCGGGTCAGGTATGGTGTAACCTGTCGGCTTGCGGTTGAGCAGACTCCCCGAGCTTCCGCTATGATGGCTTGCCTTGCTGGTCTCACTCGACGTTGAGCGCGCCGGGCCCGATTCCGCAGAGGCCTCGGACGGCTTGCGATCCTGCAACCAGTCAGCTCATGTGCTATAAGCCTAGACCCACAATAGATTGCTCACATGGGCGCCATTTTCCTCCATTGATATGTCTGTAAGCCGACGCCTACATGAGGGCAAACTCAATCTGATCCATCGCTGAGAGCGTCCCACAAGAGAACACCGTGTTGGCGGGGTAGGACACACACACGGCACCCCTGCCTATCTACCTTGTACCTAGGTACCCAGTATATAGAACGTGGGAACTTAAAGAGTGAGGGCCCGCAAACTTCTCGCTTCCAACTCAGTGGGCACCAAGCGCGGTAACTGGATCTCTCGTATGTTTCGCTTAATTCATGGTTGGTTCCCGCGGCCCGGGGCTACAGTATCAGGACATTGCCAGGCTACTGACGTCACCAACCATTATAGCCGACCAATTGAGTTGGCGCTTGGTGCTTTGAACAATCGACGCCCTTGACAGCGTCCGCGAGTCTGAAGCGCCTTTCTTGGACCAACCCTGAGAAACCCATGTGATTGGGGTGGATAAATGTCAGTTCTTCCTGGCATGGTGTGCTGGGCTAAGAGTTCTGAAGTGTTCGTCACATGACTTTCTAATCTTGTTGAAGAGTCCTTGGGACTGCAGAACTTGAACCTTGCAGCCTCGATTTCCCGTCAGTGGAGGAGTCGTGCTTGTAGGGATCTAGCAAATATACCATTCGCTTGGAGAGTTGTGACTCGAGTCCTGCAGAGCATTGTGTCGACTTCGACCATCTTCATTCACATTTTGCTCTATCGCGTACAGAGGATATCCTTAGCCCTTGCTAAATCCTCGTGGATTTCGTTCTCCTTTTGAATTGTTATAGTCGGACGACTATAACAATTCATGACTCCCTTTATATATCACCCAATTATCGATTGCTGATATAGTGAGTTCCGGGTGGCCCTCCATTATCATCGTTCCGCCGTCCCTCTCTCTCTCTCTCGTCGGCCCCCAAATCTACTCCATTCCAATTATCCCCAGCTCGATATGTTAGCCATGATCTAACCGGTCCCTTGAAAGCGGCTCTAATACAAAGCCAAGGGGGGGCGCTGTTTCTATTTCAAATACCAATACCAAAGGCACAGATCCTGTAACTGCTCATGGCTCTTATGACTTCGTTACTACACCAATCAAGCTTCTCACTACACACGAAGCTCACTCCCTAGATATCATAAAAACAAAGGTTTAAAAATATAACGTCTCACTTCTTTAACTCCTTTCGCCAGGATATCAAAGTTATGAAAATGGATGATCGGTGGACATGCATCCGTTGCTGGCTTTGAGACAACAATGACCATCAGATCATAAGGAGTAAACAAGAGGCCTCACGAGGCAATGTTTAGTATACATAATATACAGCTACTCAGGTATATTTCCACAGACAATTTCAATGCTCTGCAAGACATGAGTGAGACCGCCAAGTCCAGTTGGTTAATTTATGCCTTATTTGATTGTTAATATCCACGGCCTGCCCAGGCTCGCAATCATAGGCAGAATTGCAACCCATGAACGTGCAACGTCAATTGTCATCACAACAATCAACTCTGCAACAATCGGTCCAAAGTATTATTTGGGTGCGAACGAAAGTGCTGTCGATTTGATGAGGTGGGCTCGCCGGATCACAAGACCAGCACGTCTCAAGGTCTTTATTTACCCACACAATGGTAACTCTTGAATATTTTATTTCCTAGACACTCATCTTTTCCCTTTCCCTTTTCTATCATAATCCCCCGCCGTCTATGATACTTTAATTCCCGGGGCATGCTCTACTCGCCCGATATCTCAGAATCTGACCAGACCAAGAAAAGTCGAACGCGAAACGTCACGTTGCAAACCATGGCACAGTAGTGTCTGGTTTTGTATGGCGGCGCATTTCGGAGGCACCGAAGTCATCGGGTACTATGGCGAGATGAACCTGGACAAGAACCCTGATGGACTCACCTTCAAAGGTGTTTTGCTATGCCCCTCCCGAGAATCATTCGTCGACTGTTATTCCTGGCACCATCTTCCAGGATGACTCGAACAAGACTCCGCTTCTAACCAGGTCCACCGTTTCGATGGCGCTGTCTAAGGATCTCCCCATCACTCAAAATACTAGCGAGACTGCCCCGGCGCTACTGGCAAAGTCTGGCTCGAGATCAAAATTGCGATGTTACCGCATTTCCACCAAGACAGAGCGCGTGTTTTCACGTCACCGAGTAGGAGACGAGGAATAATCTGATACTAATCGAAGACCGCGAGCCGCACATCACAAGCCAGGTTGCCTAGCTCAACAAGGTCTTCACGCAGCCGGCGAGCCCCGACCGCCCCCATCACCAAATAGACATTCTCGTCATCTACCAGAATGAGCTCGTCTCTGCCGTATCAGGGCAGAATTTTCACATAGGTCGATTTATGGCTGGCGTCATGAAGAAGGCTTATTGTAACGAGTAAGACGGGCGTCGAATGCGAAAGGTGCGTGTGCTATTAATCAAGGCAGTATGCTAACTGCTGCTGACCGTCACGCTGAGATTACCCACCCTAACGAGACTTATCTCGCTTCAACCGAGTCTTGGATAGTTAGTATAACTAGGGGCCTCCAGTACGAAAGAAAGCTCGAGCTTTCCTTAAAGGCCGCGGAGGTCAACTTTAAAGCCGTTTGCCCGGCTCTGCCCGGTTCTGCTTAAGAGAATGGTATAGTTTAGATGGATATGTTTCTCTTGGTTCCACCAAGTACGGCAAACTTGTCCTGCCTACAATAGGTGATCCAGTTTTCCTACTCCACGATGTCATACGTCACAACCGCTAGCAACCCATTATCAAGAACACCAAGACCATCTTCCAAGGTACCAAGAAGATTCACGCCTCTGGCATCGATCCTGCCCTCGTCAAGCAATAGGTGATTGAGAAGCTCATCGACCAGTCCCAGCCTTCCTCCATCGCCGCGGTCTGAATGTCTTACACCCGCCACACATAAGTTGAATCAATTGGTGATGGCGAGATCATGGAGGCCACTGGGCTCATACACAAGTTCTCTCAACTCGAGGAGAAGAGGCCCTCGCGCAAGATCACCGACAATGATGCCTGGTCGCACCAACGCCAAGCTGAGTCGATTTCCGCCCCAAGCGCCAGCAAGTGAGCAGAGTGCCATCGCCGCAGCAAGATCCGCGTCAATGGCCCCAGGCACCACGCAAGGAGAAGGCGGCCTACGCAATTTGGTAGAACAAACTCCTTCGGGAAGCCATCAACATCACTGATGTTGTTGCAGTCGGTACACTCGTTGCGGCCTCTCGCTCCAGCATGCCAAAATTTTCAAGCCCGATATCGTCATCGTCGCTAAAGGTGGACACTTCACTTACATACCATGAAGCATACCTTCGCATGCTCCTCGGCGATCCTGCCCAGTCCCTCGGATTTCCCATCGTATCTCCCAAATTTCGAGATAAACACGAAGCCACGGCCAGGGATCGATACATCAATCCCTACGCGCACCAGGCAGGCTACCCAGTGCTCAACGGTGCCGTCGACTGCGGTGTGAACGTAGGCTGCATCTAAGCTAGTTAGCGATCAGTCGGCGATTTTGCCATAATGTCGTCAATGATCAGTTATAGTAGTCAGATGTACGAGGCCAGCACCGGCCCACTGTCCCCAAACACGACCGAGCTTCGAAAGCTGCTCCGACGCTGCTGCCACAATTACTACTTGCCCCAGCCTTGTCGTAGAGATCCAGGGAGCCAATGAAGAGGCGGTGGGAACTGGCATGTTGGCAAAGCGCACGTCGAGTGGGTAGTCAACTTTTTGAAGGAGTTTACCAAGCTGGAATTCCGCAGCTGGCCTGATGTAAGGCGTTGCCTCACAGTGGGTGTCGCTCATGTATACGAGGCAACCGTCAACGTGTGCAAGGCTGTCATCCAGCAAGTCATCCTCATCGCCAACCTGCTCACCATTGAAGTGCGCATCATCGATGACTGCCAGGGCGAACAGTGGGATCTGGACATCGCCAACTTTGCCCGCGGAGAAGTCCGGTCAATAAAGTGGCCACTCAAGAAGAGGCAGCACAGACGTGTACGGTACTCGCCTCGAAGTTGGATCTGAGGACAAGGTTCAGCAAGACGGCGAGTCCTTGGCGCATTCACTGCAGACATCGGGGAGGGCGTCGACGCGCCAGTACGACCAACCGGGGAGGAGCACAAGCGGATGTCCGTCGAGAGTCGCTCGTAGCGGATCTGAAGACAGTGTAGCTTGAGGGAGTAGGAGCGAAGAGATGGTCAAGTTGAACTCAAAATGCACCCAAGGCGGGTAGGTGGGAGTCAGTATGGCCATGTCTTGATCACAAGCAGACAATTATTGCAGTGGATATCGGACGTGTCCTGGTATAGTATAGTTCTGTACCTGATATCTAGCCCAACGAGAGGAATGCGCAGTTACTATGAATTGAGATGTGACCATGTACGTACTTATACAGACGGCGATACGCAGTTGTTGATGGCTGTGACTGGTAACCAACTTAGCTGGCTGTCGGGTTGCCCGCTGTTTTCGTCTTCCAAATCCCAAGTTGTTGTTGTTGTTGATCGAAACGCCGACGGGGGTCACAAGTGATACCCAAGCAAGATGCCAAGCTAGCCTGCCTGGATGATGGCGGTTCCCCCCACATTGCGGTGAAACAGCGGGCTTGTTTTCCCAGATCCAGAGGACCAGAGGACGGGCTTTCGCGCTACTGGCCACCTTGGAAGCCCGGTCGGTGTGCCTGGCTGAGTCTGCCATCCGGGGGGAACCTGGGCGCTGGCCTGTAGGCGCGTATGGGCCTATCAGGGCGCCGCGTTGGACGCCCCGGCGGGGGATTGATCAATGATGATTGATCGGATCTGCTTGATCTCAGTCGTGCCGTCGCGGTTTCTCGGTCGATCAGGTTGCATGCGTGCAGCTGAGCGCCGCAGCCAATCGATGGCCCGCGTTCGACGACGGGGTGGCCGATTTGTTATTATCACCCCGGGTCGAGCGACGACGAACCAGACAGACAGACAGACAGACCCTGGGACCTGCTGCTCGTCCGTAGGGTCGGGTACCTCCAGCTTGAGCTGGAGCTGGAGGCAAGGCACAGATAGCCCGTAGCGGAGGCAGATGCCTGGGTGTACATAGTCCGGTGTACGGTAGGTGGTTAGTGGCCGAGTCCAGTTAGGTGTGAGGTAGTGAGGTCGCTTGGGTACGTCCAGGATGGTCGTAATGCGTAATACCTGTACCATCCTTCGCTCCCAGCGTCTTCTCAGACATGACAACAAACAATAACACAGGCACCCCTCTGTTTCCCACGATTGCTCCTCTACTACCCCATCTTGGTGGTACTGTACCCATTCGCTCCTTCAAGCTTCATGCATTGACCGCCAGTGCCCTCTTTTTGGCCGCCTCTGGACGTTCTCTAGCATCTCGGAAACACACCCCGTTTTTCTTTCGCACTCTTGCCCACCCCGCCCGGCCAGTCTCGCCGGTACATAAAAGTTAGTACAGCACAAGGGTATACCCACCCAGAGGAGACACGCGCCGGCGCCTGAGCACGTCGAGCACGTCGAGCTGTCGCCTGGATCGACCGACTCGGTTCGCCAGGAGAAATACCGTCGCAAGGGACTGAGGCGGCCAGTCCTCGCTGATTGATCAACCGTTGCCCGAGAAGACGCGGGTCGCCGGCTCCTGTCTGGAGCTGTACGCCGACTGCATTCATTTGTTTCCCCCCCTCCTCGACCCCATCCTCGCCGTGCCCCCGGTCAGCACCGACGAGCCCCGCCGAGGGACGAGTAGAGAGGGCTACGAAGTGACGATTGACGCGTAACGAAATAACACATACATCGGCTGTTGACGACAGCCACCTCGCAGAACACACAATGGCAGAGCACGGCTACGACGAGAGCAATGAGGCGCTGGATCCCGAGCTCCTCTACACAAAAGAGTACTGCATAGGAGGGGGCAGCTTTGGCAAGGTCTACAAGGGGTACGTGTGGCTGGCTAGATCGCCCGCTGGCTGGGAACTACAAGGCCGAAAAAGATATGCTGACCGCCTTGCCCAGTGTCGAGAAGAAGAGCGGCCATGCGGTCGCTATCAAGATCATCGACATTGAAAGCGCCGAAGATGAAGTCGAGGACATCATACAGGAGATTGCCATTCTCTCCGAGCTGCAGTCGCCCTATGTAACTAAATACTACGGCTCCTATGCCAAGGGCGCTGAGCTATGGATCGTCATGGAGTTCTGTTCCGGCGGCAGCTGCGCCGACCTCATGAAGCCCGGCCACATTGGAGACGACTACATAGCCATCATCATGCGAGAGCTGCTCCTCGGCCTCGAGTACCTGCACTCGGACAAGAAGCTTCACCGAGACGTCAAAGGTACGGCATCTCAGGCTGAGTTCGCGCCTATATCCTGCCGGTTTGCTCGCTGACAGTCTGTTTCCTTTAGCCGCCAATGTCCTCCTTGGGTCCAACGGGCAAGTCAAGTTGGCCGACTTTGGCGTATCTGGCCAGCTCTCGGCAACCATGACCAAGAAGAACACATTTGTCGGTACACCCTTCTGGATGGCGCCCGAGGTAATCAAGCAATCCGGCTACGACCACAAGGCTGATATATGGTCGTTGGGAATCACGGCGCTTGAGCTGGCCAATGGTGAGCCGCCATACGCCGACATCCACCCCATGAAGGTTCTGTTCCTGATCCCCAAGAACCCGCCCCCGAGGCTGGAGGGTAACTTCACCAAAGCGTTCAAAGACTTTATCGAGCTATGTCTGCAGCGAGATCCCAGGGAGAGGCCGTCGGCCAGGGACCTCCTGAAGCACCCCTTCATCCGGAAGGCCAAGAAGACCTCGTATCTGACCGAGTTGATTGAGCGCCACAGTCGCTGGAGCGCCACGCACAAGTCGGAAGACGACGAGTCGCTGGACGGGGCTGACGAGGTGAGAGAGCGAGAACCCGTCAATGAGGACATGTGGGACTTTGGCACGGTGCGCCTTGTTGGCGATAGAGGCGGCTTGGTCCACCGCCCTGGCCTGAATCCTATGGACGAGTCGACGAGGAACGCGCGGGCATCAAGACCCCTAGACGGCGACTATGGCGAAAGACCGAGGAGTAACTCGCCCACCAAGACCCAAGACTTTGCCAACCCACCTCTTCCCAGTACGCTCAAGGCGAGTAACACTCCATCGATTGGTACTGCACGACAAACGTCACCCCAGCGGAAACCCGTCCAGGGGGTCACTCCATCATCACCTACGAAAGTACCTCTACCAGCGTCGCCATATAAGCAGATGCAGGACCCCAGCACCCCGAGACCACTATCAAAACAGATGCCACCGCCGCCGACCATGGCATCCGCTGACTTTGATCGTGCGTTGAAGGAGCAGCTACAGCGGGACATGGCTCAGCTGAACATAACCCCCGTTTCACAGCCACAATTTAGCAGCCCCCAGCCAGCTCTGAATCCCAGGGCCTCGCAGTCACACTTGCAGCAGCAGCAACGCGTTCCATCCAAGGTTGGCGTTATCGATCTGCCAGAAATCCCCCCTTTCCGGGCCGCCTCGTCGCAGCAGTCACCCGAGAAAGGCATCAACCAGCAACCTGGACACCAGGCAGCTTTCCCGTCCAAGGCACAGCCGAAGCAGGTTCCACCACCTCCCGAGTCCTTTCCCCCCCCAGCACCCTCCAATCCCAATGGCGAGCTCGATGCTCTGAACGACGTCATATTCCCGGCGCTCGAGGAGGCTCTCAAGCGACGCCAGATTCGCCTTCAGCAGCTGTATCGGAACGACCACGTCGTTACGCCGCAGCGACAGCGGGCCGAAGCAGCGCATGATAAGATACGCAAGCACGTTTACAAGCTGGCCAACGTGTGCAAAGAAATTGACCGCCTGGACAAAAGCGAGCCTGTGGGTATGGGCCGCGAGGTGGGGACCTTTTTAGAGGGATTGCTAGAAGAGATCCTCGTCAGGGTTGAGCCTTTAGATGAGGATGAGGGCATGGATTGATCCATGTAGGCGATTGCACTTGAATGGCGTTTGAGCGTACTCATTTTCAGTTTAGAGAGCAACCGGATAAGAAGCGTGGGCCATGTTGTAGGCAAGTGTTATTATCAGCCATTGCGGTTGGAACGAGACGGCGAAATTCTTTTGCCACATCAAAAGCAGCGTATTATACCCAGATCATGAAATAGAGACGAACTTTGTATAGAGTGGCCAGCTGTGTGTACTTCTCTCAATACGCGGCGGCCGTCGCCAATCGATCGTAGACACTATTTTCCACAATTGGGATGTAGATGGAGGTCTTTCTGTCATCCAGTACGATCATAACATCCGAAAAAGTAGGAATACGTAAAGACTTATCAACAATGCTCTGGATTAGGGCGTGGATGGAGGATGTGATCTTGGGATATGTGCTTGGCAACGCGAGGCGATCGTATGCTATCTCAACCAATATCATTGGTCACACTACAAGTTGCCGAGCATTTTTGGTATATAGTGGTCGCGGTGCAATCGTAGCTATCACGGCACAATTCAAGTCACAGTACGCCTGCGGCAGAAGATCTGTTCCAATACCCATGAGTCGAGCAAAGTCAAACCCTTTATACGGTTAATCAGCCCTTAATAGAGTTCTGGCTTTACAAGGGTCAGAGACGGTGGTCAAGTACTCAGTACTATGGCATCTGAATATGATTGAATGTGAAGCCTTGATAGTAGTTGTGTGACGACCGCCGTCGCTGTATAGGTTCGAGCTAGGATCTACGACTAAGTGGATACTTTTCATATTACAATAGAGGACGAATTCTCAACCACCAATCAGGACGTTGTAACGCATCCATTGGGGACTCATAGCTCAGCGGTAGAGCGTGGGATTGCAGTTCTTCGGAATACAGCAATCATCCTAAGGTCGCGTGTTCGATCCACGCTGGGTCCTACCTCATCGAATCTTTTTGTATCGGAGGAGAGCACTCTTTTTCGACTGATAGCTAGGATACTTTTGAACGTCAGCCAATCTGCAGCTCTCGCTAGACCTGAGAGAGGTTGCAGTCGCTTTGTTCTTTACATTGCGTTGAAGTCCTGGCTACCTAGATAACTTCTGCTCTTTTTAGACTATCAATCAACATTCGCAACTATCTCCATATGCCTGCTTTGTGTCGTTTGGACTGGCTCTCTTGGCTTAGATTACCAAGACCATATTGTGGCCCTTGAATTAGAACTTAAACAAAAGCTTAGAATTACCCGAATTTAAAGGAAGCAATATAAGCATCGTTCTTAGTAGTAGGTAGATAGCATTTGTGTTTCGATTTTTTTTTCTCTTTTTGATGCAACAACACGATTTAACCACCTCCCCATACCGTACACCTTATGTATATCCAAGTAGCTGTCCACCGTTAGATGTGTCAACAACTTGTGACACCAGCACGAGTAAACATGAGGACGTTGCTGATCAACCAAAACGCAGCGGCGCAACTCGTGATGATTCAGACTGCCGCTACAGCGAATTCCAAGACGCTTGTCGATATCAGGTCGGTGTTAGAACGCCGCCTCGATAGAGATCGTTTGCCACAGTTAGCATTAAGTCTACATCATTTCACTCGACGATTGAGCTACCTTGGAGACCATTGACCAAGGTTGCAGCATCTACACGACAGACAGGCGCGTGTTGAGAACAAATTGAGTTCCATATCAGCTCAGACTCATTAGCTATGACTAGGGCTATAACACCAGTATCCTTCCTAGGCCATGTGCCAACCGAATCAGCCTCAAAACGCCTTCCAGACGACGGTTGATCCCGTTCGGTGCTCCGAATCCGATGCTGTAAGGCAGATGCTCATACGCCAACTTCAAAGTGAGAGGTGAATGGAATGATGCCCCGAACATTGCTGCCAGAAGGACTCGTCCCAAAATGTATCATGGTCGACGTGCTAGCAGCCCTCACACGCTACCTAAGGCAAACCCAATACCCCCTTGATGCAACCTCGCATTTTCGTATCAGGTTTCGTGAGTTGCAGAGACGACGTCGCAATGAAAGGAAAATGAACGTGATGCCAACTCATGCATCGCCGAGAAAACTTAGAAAGCCGAGACCGAACGAACACGCAGAAGATGACCGACAACCCGAACACCAGAACGCTGGACGCCGGAATGCGATGCTAGAAAGCATTTACTAGATTGACGTTAGCAACTTTCGTACTGGTGGAAGCAGGACAGGAGCTTACCTGAGGACCAAGTCCACCAGGAGGGGGTCCTTGGTGCCCGTTGCCGCCAAAACCAGGTCCCCCAAAGCCGGGGCCGGGGGGACCAGGAGGGCCAGGAGGGAAATAGTGCGGGGGAGGAGGAGCAGGACGGTATGGAGTACCTACGCCTGAGTTGTTCTGAGAACGGCCCCAAGAGAGGCGGACACGCGAGTTTCCGATGGGATAACCCTGCATCTGGTTGATGGCCATCTCTGCAGCATGGCGGTGAACGAATTGGACGAAGCCACAGCCCTTGCCAGGAGGAATCTTGACGTAGGTGATTTCCCCAAATCCTTGAAAGAACGAGCGAAGCTCATCTTCGGTAACGTATCCGGACAGACCGCCGACGAAGACGGTGGTGTTGTTGGGGTCAGTAAATTGATTCATGACCATGGGGTTGTAGCCAGCACCGCCCTGCTGAAAACCGAAGCCCTGCTGCTGCTGGACCCATGGACCTCCCATGGTCTGAGGTTGGACGGCAGCCGAGGGAGGCATCATCTGGTGGCCACCAAAGTTCTGGAACTGACCACCCTGGTGACTTCTAGAGCGTGTTAACTGAATATCGGTATTAGTTGCGTTGATGTAGACTGACCTGTTCTTGGGAGTGGCCGGCGAAACGCGCATCGGTCGGTTGCCGCAGTAAACGCCTTGCATCTCGACGAGAGCGCGCTGCTGGTCCTGCTCGTTACTAAAGCGCACAAAACCGTAACCGCGCGACTGGCCAGTCTGCTGATCGGTCATAATCTTGGCAGACTTGCACGATGGAAAACGAGCCTGGAACAAGGCGACCAGAACAAACTCATTGACTTCGTGGCCGAGATCGCCAACAAAGATAGAGAACTCAGGGCTGCGATCATCGCGACGATCAACCAGTCCACCACCGGATGCCCAGTTCAGGCGAAAGTGGCGATCGGTGTTGGGAACGGGCGAGCCATTTAGCTGTAGCGCCTTCTGGGCGGCCTCGGTGGTGGAAAACTCGACGAAACAGTAGCCAGCGTTACTGTTTACAAGTCAGAACTAGCTCATGACACATATCTTGCATTATGAGAACTTACCCAGAGTGACGGTCGCGGATGATCTTGACTTGCACAGTCTCGTTCATTGCAGAGGCAAAAATGGAGCGGACGAACTGCTCATCCATCCAACCAGCTAGCTCACCCATCCTACAGTCATCAGTATCAATGCGTGGTACGAGATGATGGGGAAATTACCACAGGGTCTGGCGAGCGGGATCACTTCCACCGAAGCCACCGGCGGCGTCCCCACCACCCTGACCATTGGGAGGCAGAGGGGGCATACCACCTTGCGAGGCGCCGTCGCCCTGAGAACCAGAACCATTGGATGGCGGCTGGCCGTTGTATGGGGTGAAGTTGTCCATGATGAAGTGGCTGTACGTCATGTCAGTTGCAATCTGAGGACAAATTCAAGATGATTCTTTATGCGGTAAGACGTAGTGAGACGGGATGATATCAGTCGTGAATGGTTCCATGTTCAGGAGTGGTCCGTGTTTGGGGAAGTGGGGGCGACTGCTCGAAGGTGGTCCGTGTTTAAGAACGGAACTGTTAAGTGACCACCTGTATAGTCGCCGTCATGCAGGAAAATACTTCAGATGAAAGAGTCCTTGAATCATAGCTGGATTTTTGCAAATAACTCAATGTCGTAGCATGGCAATCCCGCGATCTCCCGCAGATCCACCAGGCCCTCTCTTGAGGCAGTGCACAGGATGCAGAACGGATTTGAAAAGGAAAGCTCGAGACTTACTGTTCACACGTGATCGAGAATTTCCCGGGGCACTAGAGTATTTGGTTTGTTGGTAGGTCGAACTCACAAAGCCGTGTGATGTTTGTGTGACTAAACTGTGCGGCTGGTGAAGTTAGTGATCTTGTCGAACGGACAGTGGGGTGGGGTGAAAAGCCAAGTTTTGCATTAGCCCCACTAGTGGGTTTTCATTGCAGGTGAATTTTCGATGATTTCGATCAGGCCGTACATCGAGCACTAGCACTTGCCAATGTCGAAATCCAGCGTGACAGGCATCCCATCGCTAAAGACGACTGCTTCTCTCATGGCACAAGTGTTCATTCTTGCCCGGCGGGGCCTCGGCTTCAAGAAAATTTCGCCATCTGGTGAATGCGATAGCCAGCAAAAGAAGGGGAGCCGACTTTGTGCGCAGTAAGTTGGGTAAGCGGGAAACACAGCATGTAGACCCCGTGGCTCACCCAAGGGATCGTAGCTGATTCTACGGCTGAAACCAAGCCAAAGCGGTTTGGAGAGGGGAATGACGACAAAAATAGTATCACACTTACATAGTTACCGAAGGAATTTGAGATCGTGTCGACGATGGATGTTGCCGACTTGAACTACCATGATTGTCAGTTCAGAAAATGGCCGGGCAGTTGCTTGGTAAGGACAGGCACGGGATCCATGTCGCTGATCCAACTAGTCATTCCAGCGAGAAAGGGGCTTAGGGGGCTTAGAATACGTCTGATAAGATTGCAACATACCGGAAAATTGATGAAGGTGCTGAAGACTCGCGATGAGAACGGGAGAAAGCCAGGTATCACGCCAACAAGCTGTTGTCCTACCTAGGTTGGTGTCAACAGTTTGCTTTTGCAGACCTGGAAGGGGAAAAAAGGGTCTTGTATGTAAATAACATGGCTGTGGGATGCTGGGATCCAGGGAATGTGCCGGTTTTGCTGACCTACAGATTGTAACTAATTACCAAATCTTGAAGAAGAGGTAAATTTCGCGAGAACGTTCTGTAGATTTATACCATGTCAGTGGCAAGCCTTTGTCAACCCATCAGGAATGAAAGTGCGCGAGTAAAGAGAGTGGTGGCGAGATAGCGAGATAGGGGAAACGGCTGGCGGAATTGCTATCGAGCGGTGAAGCGCCAGCACGGTCGACGAGATGAAAGCTGCTGCCTGGTACGAGTTGTCTGTAATCAAGCTACGACGCCAGGATTACAAGTGCTCGGCCGCGTACGACTACGCCCTCACGGGAGCGGGGTTATTCAACTCGTCGCAGACTTTGAAGTTGCAATGGGCCTTTGGTTGCGTATGCCGTTGCTCAACAGAGCAAAAGGTTTGCGAGGCAGGAGCTCATCCGTGCATTGGCGCAAGCTTCATCAGGACCATCATGCAAACAGTTGCCACGCAGTCAAGCAATACTGGCAAGAACAACTGGGGCTCCAGTAGATGCAAATACGTGGGTAAAGTGGACGTGTATGGATCCCAAAAACTTCGCTAGTGATGAAAAGGAGAGGCTTACTTACGAACTTATATCCAGATCCTGTGAAAACGAACGCCAACGCCCCAGATTCTTGTCGGAAGGGCAGAGGAGAACGAGGACACCGTATCAAAGCTTTCCTATCACCAGACCGAATGCTCGAGAATGCCGTGATGGAGGAATCAAGATGACTGAGGAAAACGTCAAGTCGTAAGACACTTGGTCTAAAGTTGCACGTTCAAATCCGTAAAACCTTGACAGTTCGAGGAGTTAGCAGAACGACACAAAACAACATTAGAAGTGCTCGCATTGTATACTGTGACAGCGCGCGAGCTCTGGATTCCTGCGTAATTATTACGGTCGCCCATTGAAGACCTTCCCTGGATGAAGGTGCTCGACAAATCAGAAATCTCTGAAATGGCGTGGGTTTATTCCTTAAATGCGACCGTGTGGAGGCTCGTGATCACGTTGTGTAGTAGATCTGGTTTACACAACCAAAGGTGCTATCGGGTTTTCGAGGAAGGTCTTGACTCGGAGAGGCTGTACAGACGGCGAAGGCAGGCGGGTCCAACTGCACATTTGCTTGCTGTAGTTACGGGCTGTGAGGGCCTGAACTGGCAACCACAGTCCAGCTGGTTAGGTGCCCCCTCCAGACCATCCACCCACTCTGGATTATTGAACCAGGGCATCGGCTTGTAGACCCACAGATCCCCAATTTCCATTTTCAAAGCCCAGACACAGGGGTTTTTCGGTGGCATTGTGTCTCTTGCTGGGGTCCAGACCTTGAAGTCTTGCCATATCAAGTCCTAGGTTGTCGACATTGGGGGCGCAGACGCTGAAATAAGCTCGGTCGTGAGTGAGCAGGGTCTTGTGTGGTAGAAAGGAACCTCGTAGAAGCCCAAACTTTGCAGGGCAGCTTTCAGGAACCGGAAACTGTCAACCCAGTTGCGCATTGTTGATCAACACTCTGGAGCGGGGTTGCGATACGTGGTGATGATATCAACAACAGTCGACTATCAAACCACACAAGCGACCGTATCGACTTCCTAGCCATAACCACCCTTGGAACCGAGTTCCTCTGGAGCATCGCGGACCAAAGACTATAGCCGAGACCACAAAGGTTTAGCCAGGTATGGCCATGTCCAGGCTCGCCAGTTCTGATCAGCCATGGGGCTGGATGGTGTAGTAGAGTCCGCTTGCGCATGGAACAGGCCTTCGGGAGCTGTGTCAAAAGCTGCGCGCAGAAACACGCCCAGAAGTGAGCATCTCTCTGCTGACCCGCAACTCGCACACGGGATCGATTGCAGCCAAGGCTGTTGGCATTGAGATCCCTTATCCTCCATGCCACCGATGACGTGTTCTTTCGCTCGCCAATCGCCACACAAATCCTCGGGAGATATATTCGATCGAGATGAGGACCAGCCCAAAGGATACAATACAGCACCAAGTCACGACACCAAGGTCGACAAAGGCCATTCAAGTAGTAGGACCGGAGTACGGCAGCAAGGGCGATGGCTGCTGTTGGACGCATTCGCTTGACTCCACATATCCCAGGTCGCGAGAGGTCGCAACAGTTCAACTTCCTGCTGAGGCTCGGTCCGGGGTAGTTCGGAACTGCAGGATGCTGGAGCCGACTAGTGGGAGGTCGTTGACCAGGAGAGAATTCGTCCAACAAGGGCCGACCGGGGTGTGCAATGCAAAATCCATTGGGAGCTCGAGCGCTGTCGTTCGCGGTGCACGAGGAAGGCAAAAGAAACACAGAGGACTCACTTTTGGGCACCAAACGACTCCTTCTGGCATGCAGAGGCAGAAAAGTAGCAGAGCACGGGCGCCGTCACAAACACCGGAAAGACCCAGGAACACCGAAGGCGAACGATGTTTCGAAACGACACACACTCAGGGACTCGTTACTGTTAAGCTCTCGGAAAAGGCGTAGTGGGCTACAGGGCGGCAGACGAGATGGGAAGAAAGACCCGCAAAGTTGACGAAGTTTTTCGCGACGAAATTGCGGAAGTCGAGGGACGGACCGGGTACCGAGAAAGGCCGCGCGCACACAGAACGAAAGCAGGCACGAAAGGATGCTTCTTGCAAAACGCACGCAACGAATTCGAGTAGCGGACCGAGGAGGTGGTGACAGACAGGTCGATTAGGGTTGGGAGGAGAGGGAACGAAAAAAGAGGAGAAGAAGAGAGTGTGTGTGTGTGGGAAGAAACAGCAAGAAACAAAAGCAGACGCAGACAACGATGGTGCCGGTTCGGTTTGCGTGTGGTGTGGAAAAAAGATGAGGGAATGGGGTCGGGAGTGGAGGAGAGACAGTTGACTGAGCCCAGCGCGACAAGGGTGCGAGAGGGACCGCAAAAACTCTGAGTGCCGCTAAGCACGACTTGGTACTCACTAGGCCGGCCCTGGCGTCATTCGGACGGGCCTCTGCCACACTGGAGCAGCGCTGCGAGTACCTCTCCAGTGACATGGCCGCCCCTGCAACCTTGGAACCCGTGCCCGTAGGGCTCTGCTGGGCTCTGCCGGCCTCTCCTCTTCCTTCTTCTTGGGCGGGCTCTGGGTCTAGCAGCTGGGCTCTGGAGTGGGCTGGACTGGAGTCCGGGAAGAAGAAACTCTATCGCCTCGCTCGGACGGAGAGAGCCCCAGTCAGGAAGCACAATTGAGTTGGGCTTGGCTTGTTGAGAGGCTTCTTCGACCTAACTATCGCAAGTCCTCCCGCGGGGTTCACGTTTGCCCATGGCATTGGATGTCTTTATCTCTAACCGGGTCCGTCCGTTGTGTTGAGTGTGTATGTACTCATGAGTGGTTTGTGTCTCGCGCCAGATCTTGTAAGTGGGTGGCACTCCGTATCGGCCGGCTAGTCGCCGGCCAGTCCATGCGTCCGTCGAGGCTGTCGCCCATGACGCGAGAGCAGATGGCGTTGCCGGTTCAGAGTGGAGCAGGCGAGTGTGAGAGAACTGTCTGCATCCATGCATGCTCAATTGTGCCTTCTCGTCCCGTCCTGTGGTCCTGGCGCCCGCTGAAAAGGATGGATGACCTCTCTCCCTATGAGGTTCATCCAACATGTCTCGCACATGGGAACACTGAGAGGTAAACCTACTGGAAAGCTTGGGAAGCTAGCTTTGAGGCCACCGGTATATGCTGCAAGCTCTAAACCCTAATGAGCTCGCGGGACTTCTAGGCAATGCCCCAGAAGGGTGCTGCAAGCTTACTGTGTAGTATGCTTCGAGCTTGCCAGAGGCTGCAAAAGTTTGCGTCGTTGGCCGATCGGAACAGCTCCTGGGCATCCCAGAGCGCCCTTGAAACTACTGCTGCCGGTCGAGTCATGAAGCTCGCCGCTGGCCTTGCTGCGTACTTTTAGGAAGGTACGTACTGGCAGGAACCAGGATCGCTGTGCCCTGGAAAGCAGCGCGCATTAATGGGAGCATACAGACGCACAGTACATTAGTAGTCCCCGCGCAAGGGACCCAGGTACCTCCGTGCGGGTTACATCGGTGCAGGAGTCCAACACCATCGGCTGAACCTGCAGATCAGGGCCCGAGAATTTGGCAGCCTCAGATCCACCCGTCAACAACCCAGCGGCTCAGCTCTGTACTATTATAAATACACAAGTTGGCGATTAAGCCCCAGGAGCGGGCGAGTGTCGGCGACATTCAGCATCACTCTGGTCTGGCGCACCAGCGCACCAGCCCACGATTGCACAAGGCCCCGTCTGCACCCTCGAAACCTACGGAAAGACAAACGTCGATTTCCAAATGACTGTTATATGTGGAGCAATGAGGTCACGATGGGCCAAGGCGCCCTGCGCGGGCTGCATGCTGGCGGCAGGTCTGATGGGAGAGGGAAAAAATGACACCGCGGCGCAAGGCTTGACCCTGGCTGCCTTTTGCAGCTACGCAGGTAGGTAGCGTGAGTTCAGCACAGTACTGATATCAAATCCATACGCGTGGCCAGGCCAGGTATGTGATTTATTTGCGCCCGAAATAAGTCTTGGTGTAGATTTCTCATACGTTCCAAAGACGAATAACCTTTCCCGGCGTGACAAGTATTGAAGCGTCCTGGTTTGTTGTGCTCAATCAAGTTGCTTGTTTTGCTGGTTGTCACACACTGGCCCGCTTGTGCGCCTCTGGTGGTCACTGATCAAGAGGCTGACTGCTATGGGCAACCCGGGATTTCAGGGGTCAGTCCCTCGTTTGCTGCAGGCCTTGAGACGAAACGTGTTTCCTGGCACCTTTCAGTGCTTCTTCGCTAGCCTCTTTGATGCAATCAAACCTCCATCAGGCCTATAGGTAGTAGTTGTCGACGCACTGGGCCATATTTACACTTCAAACCCCCAAGCTATGGAAAATGATACGGGCATACCAATACTTCCTGACCAAAGGTACGACTTCGACAGTGTGCTTTCTTCTAGCCACCGAGAAGGGCTGGCCTCGCATGATGGTCCAATCTCCCGTTTGCCCGCAGACGATACCCACGATTCATGCTATTTCACGTGCGGAAATAGGCCAGGTACGAATCTTGGGTCGAATCTCGAATCAGAAGTTTGGTGCTCGGCCCCGGGAAATGCGACGATCTGCACAACCCCTGTCTGCCTGACTTCCAGCCAGGCTCACAGCTCGGCCGGAGCGCACCTCCAGCCGATTCACCCGCACGATTAAGTTTTCTACGCGTTCAGCGGATGCCTACAAGCAGGTACCTAATATACTCAAGTAGGTATGCAGATACGTCCTCACTCACTGGGCTGCCCAAAAAACGTTGCGCAGGTCAACCAACCTACTCCCCCTGAACCTGCTATTCAGAGACACTTTGCTGCCGCTAATTGGCATCGCAGCCTCAACCCAAATCCTCCATAACATTGCTCAGCATGGGTGATTGCTGTGGCTGCAGGTGCAGGTAAGCGCGTCTATCAGCCGTGTCAAGCCCAGTTGCTTTTCGTTTCTCGCGCAATCACGCGCGTGCAAGCTAACACCGGCTGCGTCAAAAGCAGCAGGAAATCTTCCTTTCACTCACATACATGAAATTCCCTGGTGCATTGATAGTGGAGTTGCCGTTCCCATAAACTTCGCTAGGCAGAATGGCACCTCGATATCGAGCTGTCTGCAATGTGACGAACCTTGCGGGCACACGTGGGAACATCACGACAAGATAGCTTGCGCAGAACTTCGTCGGGAACCCCGCGAGTCCTTGCAGTGTTAAGCTGTACCACAGTAATGGAAGAGCTCTCAAGACGGAGCTTAGGCGCATGTAGTGCTACCAAACTTGTCTACTAGTGCCAAATACATAGTAGACTGCCATGCAGACGAGTATCAGATGGAGTCGCTGATAAGCGACGTGATTGCTCAACGTCCTGCAGCAGATGCCTACGCTTCGCGGCCGGCGTCGGATAGTGCAATTATTTCCCTTACCCTGGGATTTTGACTGGCCAACCCCATTCATCCAACGGTGCTGCCGGCCATCCGAGCTTCAGGTTAAGATGTTTAGGTCAGTCTATGTACTTATTAGTCGTGCATGGCGCCAGGAGGAAATCCAGGATCTTTCGAATCTTGGCATCACGATGCAAAAAAAGGTCCGCTTGTGAGCTCATCCTTGTCAGAGCTTTGGCAGGCATCTTGTGGTGTACAGTTTCCAAGAAGCCACGCCTGCGGTTCCAGGGCTTTTAGGACTTGCTCGCGATCAGGTATCTAAGCTGCCTAAGTCTCTTACTCGTATTTGAGGGGTATCTTGGCAGCCACTAATAAAGTTCGGTGATCCCCAAGATCAACCGCTCAGACGACCGGCGCCGCGACGTATGTTAGCTGACCTGCAAATACTTGCAATCGAATTGTCATAAGTATGCCTCATCGAGCATGGACATCAGGTGCATTTTTAAGTGGATCAGCACAAGGGTTGTTTCCATTTCTCCCAGCTGTTCTCCATGCGATAAGCTAACCTTGCCACCTCTGAATCGACTGCCCGTATTGGATATATTCCAGTATCCTCCTGTCCGTGATTATGGCCTTGGCCATGAATGTAGTGAAAGTCAAGCCCCGGCTCGCAACATTGGGCCCTGATGTCACGCAACATTACCAACAGTCTCACTTGGTTTCACTTTTGCTCTACAATCGTGTCCAGTATTTTGTGACATTACTGAGAACCATGAGAGGCGACCCATACATGATGAAAGAGCACTTGTCATTGGTAATGAGCAAATGATGGCATCGTGGCGCATGGGACGTGCTTCCCTGGAGGTCCTAGGCCATGCCAGGTTGCTTGTCGTTTTAGTCCTATAGTATTCCAAGGTTGGCATTTGGGTGTCATTTCTGAACTACTTCAGAAGGGTTTGACAGAGCCCTCCAGAGAACAAGTGCTTGGCCGAAAAACATACGATAGATGCCGGGATAGATGTTAACTAGATCGCTTTCGAGATGAGGCATCAGCCCGAAGCCACGAGATGTTGGAAGGATGTCGCGCGCACCGCACTGGACCTAGGACACAAGGGCCAAAGGCCCATGTTTATAACTAATTGCAGGGGCAAGCTTGCGACCTCTCTTTGGAGCCATCAGGATGTTGATATGTCTTGTCCAGCCAGCAGCCTGAAACGCTCAGTGAAAATGCACTGCAGCAGGAGCAGTTCCAGTCATCTTAAGTAAGCAGAATGCCCCACCACGCTGGCGCCACGTGTGGCGGCTCAAGGCCCAAGGCAGTTAAGATTCCGTCAACGTCGCTTGCGTGCGCGGTTGCTGGCTGATCAACCATTAGCGAAGATCCGGTACACTTGGGTTGCCGGCAGGATAAATACCGATGAGATCGCGTGCGCTATAAACAGCACCTTTCACAATAGAGTTGGACCTGTAAGATGCTCTTGAGTTGAAACCCGACACACGCCCCCAATTCCGCTGCCAGCCATCACGTTTTGCACCCTGTGATGGCTTCATCAACCGACACTGCCGACCTGAAGGCAGTGGCGACAATACGTTATAAGATTGCCACGGCCTCTGGCGACGAAGGAAGGTTATCCGAGGTCCTTCAAAGTCAGCTAGTCCTGCTTCTCGACAAAGCGGGCAGCCCGCACAAGAGCGTTCGCGATGCGGTAAGCTCCCTGGAGATTGTCTGTGCCCGTAGACGAATCTAACCAGAGTCTCCCGCTGGAAGGCATTCCAGGCATACATCAGCGTGACGAAGTTGATACAACCACCGGGGTATGCCGACTCGCCCATGCATCGTGTTCTAGACTAAAATTCCGCGCAGCGTCATTTTGCCCGTTGCTGGTCTTCTGGAGCAGTACAAATCAACAAGCTCTCCTGTGGTGAAACAGCTGGACTTGGGCCTGGTGAAGAAGGGCTTGCTCCGGCTCAGCCAGCAAAAGCGCCGCGAGCTTCTTCCAGTGGTGGCACACGGTATTTCGAGGGAGACCAACCTATTGAGCGCTTCTGGATTCTTTATCATTTTTCTTCGTCTGCTGCTTGAGATCAGGATACCACCAAGAGGCAGTCAAGAAGATCTGTCTATTCGGGAAACTATTGGACTCTCGGACCCATCTGATGCGAAATACATCTCTGAGCGTCTTGGGAAACTCCTCCTTCTGAGACAGGATCTTGCGTTGTATCCGACCTCAGATCTGGAAAACGTTCTTGCCTCTTCCCCGTCAGGGTTGATGAAAGAAGACATTGACTTTCTTCGGGGAAGTGATCCCAAAATCTGGAAACCCGATGAGCCAGGCAGCCTCAGCTTGCCGGAATGCAAATTGAAGGCAGTTGCTCTGCTCGCAAGTGGTGCATTCACGGACGAGGAACGATTCTTGCCAACCATTTCCGCTGCTGGCTCGGCGGATTCCAGGATCACTTCCATAGCCGAGGATATACTAAAGCGCTCGAATATCAGCTTGGAGGACCGCAAGACAGTCCAATCCCTTTTTCAGGCACACCTGAAGCTACCAGCATCGCATCGAATCCAGATCCTCCGAATCCTGTCAAAGTCAGCTTTGTCGTGCTCGTTTGAGCAACAGGTGGTGGAAGCAGTTCAGGCCGACTTTGCGCTATCATCCGGTGAGTCGCCCCCAGTGGCCGGACTGGAGGCGTTGAGATTGCACAAAGCCCTTTTGGGATATCTTGCTTGGATTGCCAGAAATAATGGCAACGCAAGTGCCACAAATACCAAAATGGGGCCAAGCCTTGTTCTCCTCTTGAAGGACTACATATTGAAGCAGGGCTGGCCAGAGCCAAATCCTACCACAAGCCAATCACAGCACCAAGGCGAGCAGAGGCTGCGTGCAATTGCCTATGAGACCATAGGAACTCTAGCGAGGGGCAGTCGATTCGAGCCGAAGGCGAAAGACTCGCTCCTCAAATGGCTCTTCGACTCACTGGTATCAGATTTGAGTTCTGATGTGGTGGTGTACATCGAGAGTGCCCTATCTAGCATGATGGCGCTCTTCAAGACAAATGATGATGTTGGCCATCAGGACCTCGAGATTCTATTACTGGACTATATGACTCTTCCCGACCGGCAAGGCGTTCGATCTGCCAAGCACGTAGCTGCTCGATTTGCCAACAACTGTCTCCCTTACAACAACATCAAAGCGCGGTGGATCGATATCCTGGCTCTCTCCGGCCGGGGGCCTGAACGCCGCGATGTCCTGGAAGAGGGCCAGAAGGGTTTGGATCCTTGGTGGGCCACCAAACTGCATCCAGATGGTGACTTATCTCTGCCAGACTGGGTCGACATGGCCGAATTTCTCTTTGACACCACACCAAAAGGAATCAGCGATGATGAGATGGCTGTCGACTGTGCATCTGCATATCCCATGTTCCCCAACGAGCGACTGACGGCGTTCCCTGTCTCCATTAAATATGTGCTACAGCTGATCCTTTTGACCGCATTGAAGGAGACGAAGGTCGAAATAGATTGGGAGTCCCAGTTAGAGACACGCATCCATAATGACCTCTCGACTCGCCAAATACTGAGAAAATACATGTCCAAAACCTCACACAGCCCTCTTCTCAGGGTGCTGCATGCAGCGCTCGACGGCCTTCGAGACCATCCAGATGTTGGTGCCGAGGAGTGCATCACCTGCGTGTCTGACATTTTATCATTTGCACCTACCAACAGTGTCATTATGAAGTTAGCATACAGGGCCCCCGAGTTACTTAAACTGGCCAAGTCAAACAACCAGAAGATCCGACAATATGCGTCCAAATCTTTCGGCATTCTAGGGCCTTGGAGTGAGCAGTCAGCTTCATTGATCACGCAGATGCGTGGCTACATAGAATCATGCGGACAACCATCGGCTTCCCAGGCGGCTGAGTACCAAGGCTGCGTGGCCTTCCTGAGCAGTTACTTGTCACGAGCTGCCCTGTATGGCAAAATTCAGCCTACCGATATCATAGAACACACCGACTTCCTACGAGATGTCTTCACCACCACATTGAAGATGTCCGATCCGAGCATCAAGGACACTGCGATTATGGCCATCTCACAGCTGTGGACCGCAAACATGGGATTTCCGAAGACCGCATCGGCGTTTGACGAGCACGTTGATGCCCTTCATGAACTAGCGAAGTCGCAGAACGAGAAAGCTATATCAGCTCTCGGAAGAATTGTAATACCAACTGCCGCAACGGAGAAGGCAGTAGACAAGGCTCTGGAGACGTTGTTTGGGTTATACGAGATCAAGCGAACCGAAGTCCATTTTGCCACGGGTGAAGCAATCGCTGCCGCTGTATCACGCTGGGACTCGGAATCCATCCAACTTGGGCTGGACGTTGAGCCATCTGGGTCAGCGCAGCCGGGGTCGCCTATGACTCTAGGGCTACGGTCAGAGCGAGTCTCCTCGGTGCTTGAAAGGCTAATTGTCGATTGTAAGACAACTAAGCCATCACTCCTCAAGGCCAGTGGGATTTGGCTTTTCTGTGTCATTCAGTACTGTTCTCACCTTCCAGATGTACAAGCGCGATTGCGCGAGTGCCAGGTTGCTTTCATGCGCCTCCTGAACGCTCGAGATGAGTTGGTCCAAGAGACCGCGTCCAGGGGCCTGTCATTGGTGTATGAGAAGGGAGACCCTTCTCTCAGAGGTGATCTTATTAGAGATCTAGTCGCCACATTCACCGGAACTAAAACACAATTGAAAGTCGATGATGAAACCGAGCTCTTCGACGCTGGTGCACTCCCAACAGGAGAAGGCAAGTCTGTCACGTCATACAAGGACATTATCAGCCTCGCCAATGAGGTCGGCGATCAGAGCTTGATCTACAAATTTATGGCTCTAGCTACCAATGCCGCAACCTGGACAGCCCGCTCAGCATTCGGCCGCTTTGGCTTGAGCAACATCCTGTCTGACGCAGAGCTCGATCCCAAGATCTATCCTAAGCTATATCGCTACCGCTTCGATCCCAACTCCAACGTGAGACGATCGATGGATGACATTTGGAAGGCCGTCGTCAAGGAGCCGACGACAGTAATTGACGAGCATTTCGATGCCATCATGGCCGATCTGCTAAAAAGTATACTTGACGGTCGTGAGTGGCGGGTGAGAGAGGCCAGCTGCGCAGCTGTCTCGGAACTCATATATGGACAGCCCTTCCCGAAATATGAGATGTATTATACTGAGATCTGGAAAATGGCCCTGAAAGTCCTTGATGATCAGAAGGGCTCCGTCAGGGCTGCTGCGCTGAAGCTGTGCATGGGGCTTTCCAAGACGCTTGTAACTCAGCTTACTGAGAATAATGCCTCCAGCTCTGCGAAAGCCATGATCTCACAGGTTCTGCCTTTCTTGTTATCGGAAAAGGGCATCGAGAACTCTGTACAGGAAGTCAAGTTCATGTCCATCACGACCGTTCTCGACGTGGTGAAGAATGGAGGAGAGACGTTGAAGCCGTTCGTGCCCACAATAGTCACGCACTGCCTAGGGCTGCTGGGGACCGTCGAGCCCGAGGCCATCAATTACCACTACCAGCGTCTTGGCGATCAGGATCGCGAAGAGATCGATAAATTGCGAAGTAATGCTGCCACACGGTCGCCCATGTTCGAATGTATATCAAACTGTTTACGCTTCGCTGACGAAGGGGTCATGAGAGACCTTGCACCACAACTCGCCCAGTCGATCAAGGCAGCCATTGGGATGCAGACCAAGGTGGGTTGCAGCGAGGTTCTTGCGACACTCGCGCTACGACATGGCATCTTGCTCCCTCCGCACAACGCCATGCTCCTAAAGGTCATGGAGACGCAGATCCTTGACCGTAACCACGAAGTCAGCAAGGCCTATGCCCGCAGCTCAGCATACCTGCTGAGAACTGCCTCTGCAGAGACGAGTGACCGTTTTACTTTGAGGTTATCAGAACTCTACAATGCGGCAGAAGACGAGGCGAGGCGGCAGAAGGTTGCGGACGCAGTCCTAGCCATTGCCAAGATATCGCCGGATGTTTTCACAGACTTGGAGTCCCGCCTTCTGCCTTTCGCCTATCTGGGCAAGCATGACAGCGACGACTATGTGTCGGAAGAGTTCGACGCTGTCTGGTCCCAGCACGCTGGGGGCGAGCATACCGTGATGCGCTTTGTTGATGAGATTGTCAGCTTCGTCTCCCAAGCTCTGAGTACTTCGAAGTGGGCATTGCAGCACGGCGGAGCTTTGACCATGGCATCGATGATCACTGCGCTGAGTAAGGTTGCCGGTAAGGACGGCCAGCTCAGTGAGGGCAGCCTGAAGAAGATATGGCCAATGCTGGACAAGTCTCTGTCGTTGAAGACATTTAAAGGCAAGGAGAAGCTTGTAGCTGCCTACCCGACTTTCATACGACACAGCAAGAAGCTTTGGGGTAGCGATCCAGGTCTACGACTTCAGACTAAGAAGATTGCGATCCGGGAGGCAAAACGCAACAATGACGAGTACCGGCCGCACGCCTTTGAGGCCTTGGCCGACTTTGCGGCAGTACGAGACGATTTGGACATGTATTCGGAGGCCGTAGATGTCGTTTCTGAATATCTCGTGCCTGGAGATGATGCCAGTCACGACGTCAGCGAGCTTGAGCGAAACACGACAGCGGCGGCATTGAAAGTCGTAATGGGGAGTTACAGTCGCCCGAAGATGCAGCTCAACCCCCATGGAGTCCTCGGCGAGGTTCTAAAGAATGTCGAAGGCGCAGCGAGGGCGCCCTCGATTGCTCGAGACACATTCTTCGACGGCGCCATCGACTTGCTGGGGGCAGCAGCCGCACGCGACGCGACAAGTAACTTGGATGCGGCGCCACTAGCCACGAGATGGTTTCACATGCTTGTGGCCGAGGAACACGTGAGTATACTCGAGAGCCAGCGCACAGCGAGGGCCAAGGCACTCGTTGCATTCGCGGAATCGTGGGAGAAGGGGGTGTTTGGCCCGACAAGCACACTCGGGGGTGCTAGTGATACTTATAGGCAGAAACTGGGGGCCATGGGCGTGGCGGAGAGGTCACTCGATGTACAGAAACTGCTGAAGCAGGCCGTGGACACGTTCCACGCCTGATTCATAAGCCCGGGGTGATGGATTGCGGCAAGACAATGTTAGAGTCGGATCAACACTCACCAGGCGGGCATCAGGTGTGTAGTAAATGGATAGTAGAGTTTCAATCACAAGCCTGGCGCGTCAACTCCCGCGGTGCAAGTGCTTGCATTCCCGTCAACCTCGGTGCGAGGCACACACGGGGCGAAACATACGGCGGGTGCGTTCGTAGAGCTTCGTGCGCGTGCAGCGCTGCATCTTGATGTTCGTAGGGAACTAACTGGCTTCTTTCTTGCCTTCCGCCAAGTTGAGTACAGCGGGTATCCATGGACCAAGGTGCCAGCGTTGTCCTTAGGCTCCCCCAGGATCTCCTATTTCATTAGTTACGAGGCATAGGAACATGGTCTTATGCCCGTTCAGGGAGCGCCCCATGGATATCCATGAGCTTCCGGGCGGAGGCCGAGCCTCGACGCTGAAATATATCCCACGGCCAGCGTAGGTACATTGCTGTCATGCCTACTGCGTATAAGTGCTTAGACAGGGACCTAGCCAAATTGGGTGCCTAGGCAGGCATGTAGGTAGGTAGGTAGGTAGGTAGGTAGGTAGGTAGGTAGGTAGGTAGGTAGGTAGGCTGATGCAACGTCCAGGACATTGGATAGTACGGCCGTGCCGTGCCGTGCCAGTACAAGGTGGATTTGGACGTCGGTCGGGGCTCCGCCATCAGCTCCCGTCCCATCCACCGTCCGCCCCGCGCCAAGAGAGACATCACTGCGCCAAGGGTGCCAGACCGGTACCTCGGTCACATGTCGAGCTGAGTACCTGCTTAGGCAATGTACATTGTCGCAAGTGCCCTCCCCCGCCGGAATGGGACCCAGGTGCCTAGATCGGGTACCTAATTCACCTACCTTTGGCGGTACCTGGTGGTTGCGTCACTGCAGGGCGCCTGGCACGTTCACCACCTGCTAAGGTTCCGGCCTCTGCGTGGGAATGAAAATGAGTGACTGACTGACTGACTGACTGAATGCAATGAATAAATGATCGCGACTTTGGTGGTCTTGCCCCCCAGGTCTCATCGTGACGCATCGTCCTTCCTGCTCGCCCAAGCTCCCCTCTTGCCCGTACCAGAGACGCGGGTCTGTTCACCTGTCGCACACCACATCACAACACACCGAATCAAACCGGATCCATCCCATCCCATCCCATCCCATCCCGCGCGGTGCCTGCCCATGCCCACCAACTTCACCACCTCGCCCGCTGCCCCGCCAAATCCGTTCGGCCTTTGTTGTATTCGTACTTACAGTTGGACCCGTCTCCAGCTTCACCAAACGCCCACGCCCAAACAACCCAGCTTCCGAAGCAGCACGGCCTAACTCAACCGCAGCTGGCTTTGCCCGCCATCCTGCCTTCTCCTGCTCAGAGCATCCTACGTCCTCGCTCTTCCACTTCTCCTCCTCTCCCTCCCTCCCACCGCAAATATCAGGTCTACTGCACACCCGTCAGGTGTTTGGCCCATCATGGACGAAGATGTCGCCCAGTTCATGACCATTACCGGCATCGATAACGAGCGCGTGGCCCGGGGCTACCTCGAGATATCGGGCAGCGACCCTATGCAGGCCATACAACTGTTCTTCGAGAGCCCCGAGCTGGCCGCCAACTTCACCAACCCCGCCAGTGCCGCCGCCGCCCAGTCCTCGCCCGCTCCCTCGCGTTCTACCCGCGGCGGACGGTCAGCCTTCGCCGGCCGCGAGGATGCCCAGGGCGTCATCACCATAGACTCAGACGACGACGGCGACGACCACGATGTAGAGATGAGCCAGGCCGACAACGACGACGGCGGCGACGACGATATCGCTGCAGTGGCGCGCGCTGCCCAGGAGGAGGACGACGCCGACATGGCCAGGAGGCTGCAAGAGGAGATGTACGGCCAGGGCACAGTTGGTGGTGGCGGCGACGAAGAGGGCATCCGAGCGCCCATGGGCCGCACCACAGAGACCCTGGTGGCTCCGGATCCGTCGTGGAGTTTGGAAGATGACAGGGAAGCCGCCGTCCTGGAACAGCTCCGCCGCAGACGGCAACCGCCTTGTGAGTAGCAAGAAGCATTCTTGAACATGACAGTCTGCTGACTTGAGCGCGTCCAGCGAGGAACCCTTTCAGTCAGGCATCGGTGTGGGACGACCCAGGTGCCCCCGGTGTAGGTGTGCCACCCGTCCCGATGGGCTCGCGCCCTGGCGGACCCCCGGCAGGCGGCCGAAGCCAGAGATTGGCCGACATGTTTCGGCCTCCGTACGACCTGATCTCGCATCTTTCGTGGGACGATGCGCGGCAGGAGGGCAAGGATGAGAAGAGGTGGATCATGGTTAACGTCCAGGACATGAGCGACTTCAACTGTCAAACATTGAATCGGGATCACTGGAAAGATGAAAACATCAAGGCCTTGTTGAAGGAGCACTTCATCTTCCTGCAGTACGATAAGGACAGCCCTCGCGCCCAGGAGTACATCGGTTTCTACTTTGGCCAGGGCTATGAGAACCCCGACAACTATCCATATGTTGCCATCATCGACCCTCGGACGGGGGAGCAGGTCAAGTTATGGTCCGGCCCTCCTTTCCCCGGCAAGGCCGAATTCTACTCGGAACTGATCGAATTCCTTGATCGTTACAGCCTGGCAGCCAACAGCAAGAATCCTGTCCCCAAGACCAAGCCCAAGTCCAAACCGGTAGATTTCGACCGTCTGACGGAGGAACAACAATTGGAGATGGCCCTGCAGAACAGCCTCGAGTCCAATGGCAGTTCGTCCAAAGCTAGACCCAGCGAGCAGGACCCCGACGAGCTTACCAAGTCCATCCCCGATCTCGCCAAGCGTGAAGGAACATCAGCCACAGCATCACCCTTCTCTTTGATCTCGTCGAATGACCCTCATGTAGAGCCAGAGCACAACCCAGCCACCGCGACCCGGATCCAATTCAGGCACCCTGCCGGTCGTGTAATTCGAAGATTTGAAACTGCAGATCCAGTGCGTCGTATCTACGAGTGGCTCAAGGCTGAGCCACTCGATGGCAAGGAGGGTGTTCCGTTCGAGCTCAAAGCACAGCCAGGTGGGGATTTGATCGATAAGCTAGATATCTCCATCGAGCAGGCCGGACTCAAACAGGGCACCGTCATGATCGAGTTTCTTGAGGACGAGTAGTAGTAAGGGCAACCATGAATTCTGACCGCATTTCTCGCGGCTCTCGGCGTCTTGGCCACACATAGAGTATGGTGGCCCCCCGCACACACAGGCTTGTTGGGTTTGCATTTGCGGTAGGGGGCGGAACACTAGATATCACCATCGCAGCAAGTAATCGCGCATAGTCGGCGAATACAGGAATTTGGCGCTCAGTATCTGTCCGTGGGCGGTCGGGTGACCTGGATAGTTTCCCACGTAGTTTCGTTCTTAACAGAACAGCTTAGGGCGCCGTCTGGAATAGGAGCGATAAACTCGAGATATGTACCAAGAATTGCTTCACAAACGTGCAGGCTAGTCCACAGTGTGTGGGTAGACATCCACCTTCTTGATCCAGCTGAGAACAGGTAGGACCATCCTTGGTATTGGGACTTGGGATCTCTTCCAGCACACTGGCAGCGTGGCTGCACTAACCCTACTTTCCAACCCGAGGGGCACCCAAACAATCACCAAACATTCATCAGCATGTGCTAGTTGCAGTGCCTTAATAAGAAACTTTAGGTCTTTCGACTCCAGTATCGGCGACGCGGTGCTACTTCAAGATTCTCATGCTAACGCCGACGCAATAGAGGATCTCTAGGCCACCTTTCCTGTTATGTTCGCTAACTCGGAAGTGATGTCAGCCACCAGTCAGCTTTTCGTGCTGTCCGAAAGGACGAGCCCGTCTTGCTCAAACTTTAGATGCACAGGCAACTGATCAGTTATGTCATGGGTAGGAGGATGATCAGTGGCGGACTGCGCGCCGTACATCTTGGGTGCTGGTGTAAATTGATTATAGGCCGACTTTCGTTAGCCCCGCCTTCCAACTCTCGGAGTCTCTATACGGCTTTAAGCCGGCCCCGGGGACTTGAAAAGGTCGGCATCCTTCGGCGGCGCGAAAGGCATTTGGGTTTGGGGCCAAATATGCCGGCTTTGGGGATGATATTGTTCGAAGTAATACACAGCCGATTGAACTAACCGGTCGACCCCCCCGCCCCCCATTATCGGTCCCAGCAACCTTAGAGTTCACCCAATCGGCCGGCTTGCTGCCGCCCACGCAAAGCTCGCACATCCCCATGTCAAGGTCCGACGATGGTCGTAGCAATACGCAATACGTAAGTCGACATAAACAATTTCTCTGGAAATCTAAAACGGCCTTCTCACGTCGGCCCCAATTCAAGCACCTTTCTAAGTAACCCGTTTTCAAGCCGCACTTGGTTCACGAAACTAGTTAGTATAGCATTGTTCAATCGTCAGCAGGGTCTTCTCCAAAGGAATGATGTTGGCAACTTTACTGGGCTTGTTCTCCTTCGGTATGTTCATTGCGTTTTATCATCACGGGAAACTTGATAATCAGCACACGGCTAATTGATCTCATAGTGGTGAGTGCTAATGCATGGGGTCCCTGGAACGATGGTGGGGGAGATGGGAATGGGTACGACTGGAACAACGGTGGAGGGACCGGCAGCAACGATGATCACAACGGGTTCGACGACCAGTTTGGTAACAGCGTTATATTCGACACCAGGTCTGCGATGTTCTATCGCAATGTCCACGGAATCCTGGCCGCTTTGGCTTTTGCTGTGCTCTTCCCCATTGGAGCAATACTCATGCGGGTCATTCCCGGACGGTTTGCTTGGATTATCCATGCGCTCACTCAGGCTGTGGCATACATCATCTACATTGTGGCTGCTGCGCTGGGTATCTATATTGTTCGAATGGTCCGTCTTCCACCGAGTGGGTCGAGTCTGGTTAGTCGAAGGCACCAGTGACACTGCACATGCTCTTTTGGCTCACATTAGATGCAGTTTCAAGAATCGCAGTATAACGCCCATCCGATTATCGGACTGGTAGTGCTCGCAGTCGTCTTCTTCCAGCCCGTTCTCGGTTGGGCCCACCATGTCAGGTTCAAGCGACTGGGACGGCGGACAGCTTGGTCTCAAGCCCATCTCTGGGTCGGTCGCGTAGCCGTAACTCTTGGCATCATCAACGGGGGCCTTGGCTTGCAACTCGCAGGGGCTGACAAGTCGGTCATCATAGCATATTCAGTCGTTGCTGGCGTCATGTGGCTTCTATGGGCCGCATCCGCCGTTTTCGGTGAGTTCAGGCGCCGCAGCCGGGACGAGAAGGTTCCCAACCAAGGTCCGAGCCCCCCATACACGGCTGGCCCTTCGTACGACGGTTCTTCTTTGCCGCCTGGCGGCGTGAACGGCGCGGCCATCGAATTGCAAGCGGGAAAACCAGGAGACAGGGACACATCTCTTTCGTCGGCATCAACTTATGGAGCGCCAAGGTCAGGGCATCGCTAGCTTGTTAGGCTTATATCAAGGTCGTGCCCGAACAGGCGCCACAACATGTACCTCTCACAAGAAGATGCGTAAACCTTGAATGGTACTACTTATAAAAAGAGCACTGGACTTTGTTCTGCCGTGTCTGGCAGCCGTCAAACAACATTAGTGATAGCTTGGCGACGAGGAGCATCTACTTCGATGCCCCCAAGTGTAGGCGGAACTAAAACGCCGAGATACGCAAAACCTCTTGGTACTTGGCAACGCTTGCCCAGACTCTTATGTCCGTATCATGAACTGTGGGTTTGCATCACAAGGTTACGAGAAACCAGATTGCAAACCTTTTAGCAAGCCTAGTCTTATCAAATCGTCGCGAGTACCGTCACAGATTCCTACGTTCTTATCTATTCATCCACAAAATCGTCTCGAAGTTGGCTTACCAAGGAAACCTTGCAGCCTGCCTGTTGCACGATGTGGCCCAGACATAGCGGACTAAGTCTGAGAGGCGACCCATTTCTAATGAAGTAAGTATATCCCAGGTAGAAGATCGTGGACCAAACGTGCCACCTCTATGTAGAAGCTTTATTGCCCGCACCCTTGAGGGTTTAAATCCTGCGAGTACCAGTACCATTACAGACACAGGTGCCTCATCTCCATAATACGACTCAGCTACTTTCACAGTGCTATCGCGAAAAGCGTCCAATAATGCTACCAACGTGGCCGGGCATGGCCCGTTTTGGGTTTATCTCAACAGATGCATCAATGGACGTGGAATCCGAAGGGGGTTCGCATTTAGGCTTCTGCTATAAGCAGGAAGACCAGGAAGGGAATGATTATTATTCACTTCTTCCAAGCCACTTTGTCGAAGCAGGCATGCAAACGCCACGCAAGCTCAGCTTTCACAGCTTCCGCACCATCGAGCTCCCCAGAGATAACATCGAACAACGCCAGCCGAGGAGGAAGTGCAGATCTTGTCTATGGTTCTCGTGGTGAATGCATTGTCCGGCAAGCAGAAACACCTGACCCAGTCAGGGACAAGAGACCAGAAGCAACGACAGCCTGTAACAACACTCTCGCAATATGACATCTTACGTTCTCACCAAGTATGTGTGAGGTCGACACTGATGGCTGATTGAGAACAATACCGAGACTATGTCGGCCGTCCGAGAAAATGAAGCCAACACTCGAACCGGAATATAATGGGAGTGCTCGTCACACTGAACGACTCTACCCTCCGCAGACCTCCTTGCCCTGTACGATTGAGGGTCTAGTCAAATATGACCAAGTCTAATGTGTTTTTCCCATATCGCTGGTCAGGCGCAATGGTCTTTTATCGAATACCATATGTTGTGGCTGGGTTAACCACCAAGGCTCGCATCCAGTATTTCCGCCGCTCCATACGCCAGGGTCACGAGGAGTCTCATGTGCGGAACTCGACTAATTGTCTCGTCCGAGCTGAATATTCTCCCTCTTTCCGCACTTTGTAGGGAGAATGGTACCATGGGTTCAAGAAGAATGGGGGCTTTGGGAGATGACTGGCGGAGCTTTTGTCAGCGAAGAGGCATAGTCAACAATCTACCGTCGCATGGAGCCAGAGATGGAGACCTCAAACTACGACGATGATCCAAAATCTGCGATCACGGATGACGCTAATGTGGACCATGGACGAACATCGACGGGCACAGCAGTTGAAGCTGGCCTTTTTCTTGCAGTCATATAAATTGTACTTGTTCAAGCCAGGCGTCAGGGTGAAGATAATCAATTAAGGCAATCGTCATTTTAAACGAATGATATAAGTACTGCTTTGGGTCTTACGACCAAGTATGCGGAACTGGAGACGAGCCAATGGGATTCAAGACCTGATCATGAAGTCCGCGAAACTGGGACCGATTTCAACTTCTAGGCCGCAGAGGATACAGAGACATGGAGGGCAGATATCGCCTGATTTCCCCTGCTAGTCCTAGGCTGGTTATTCTACATATGGGCCGTAATAGTTGCGCAAGTACCGGCTAGCATAGTAAATATACCTGTTGGTGCCGGTTCGCGTATATTTCCTGGCTCATGGTCTACCACCTTGTGTATGACATATGTGCAGCACAGCAGCCCGTTGAATGTATTGGACAAAATGACTCGGTGGAACATACATTGCCTTGAAATCCCACCAGATTGTAGGACTTCGTGCCATCTCATACTCGCTGGCGACCTACATAGTTAATTTCCACCTGTAACGCTGGCATTGACCTTGTCTGAAGACATCGAGACCACCAGTTGGTCGCTCGTCCACTGTGTGAAGCCGACATAGCAAGCACCATTATACCATCCACGCTCATTTGTGTGCCTAAAATTGGCCAGCTTCATTCACAGAGGAGCACTGCGGTCTTGGCAATTGCCGAAAGTGACCAGTACGTAATCCACAAGAGACTCGAAGAGTCATTGGCAGCACACCTGCTTTAATGACACTTCAATATACGTCTACGTCGTACAGCAGGTATTTTTAGCTGCTTGAGATGGTTGTGGCCTTCGATTTCAAAGTGCCGCGTATGCACGACGCGAGAGCGGAAAAACTTGAGGCTGCATGCATCAGGGATACTCAACTCCATGGAGCTTATGCTATTCGCTGACTTTGATTTCCCCGTTTGGTTCAACCACTCCCAAGGTCGACGTTTCAGTATCAAACTCTTCAATCACCTGTCCAGGCTTGCCCACGCTCCCATTGTGGAGAATTGCCGTTGCAGTAATTAATATGAACGTGTCGGCATTGACATCCTTGGCAGCTTTCACGATTTACCCGGTCCTCTGGAACCTGCTGTTAATCATGACGATCCAGATCTGGCATAACTCCCCGCACAGAACCCCTGCAGAGAAAGCTTGACTGCTGCCGTGTTGGACTCGACTCGACTCGGTTAATCAGGAACTATATGGCTTGCAACATGCCTGTAGCCAAGTTCCCCTAGTCACCCTTCCTTAATTCTCCTTTCGGTTGAATCGTAGTTGCGAACCGGGCAATAACCAGGACAAATTGCCCTATTCTTGACCAACAACTATTAACATGGAACAACCTTGTGCGTCTCGCCCCTCACTATTACCATTCTTATTATTGGCACTCGTAGTAGACTTCGTTGGCATATAAACTACTGGAACAAGCGGTGGCTTGCCTCGCATCCTGTCACACACTGTCCTCGTCGCCCATGTAGGCTCAGATATCACGAAACAGGACCATCTATATCCGGAAGGGAGCTGTCTTTAGGTTTGGACCATCGAATTGGAGGCGCAGCCAGCATCAGTGGATACCATCGGCATCAGACCGTTATCTGAATTCAACTAACATCAACGAACATGGGAGTTCTTCGCAAGCTGTGGATTGCACTGGCAGTCACTTCCGTTATCTTGTCGACTGTTCTAGCCGAGTTTCCAACAACAAGTGACGCGAAGTGCAATTGCTACCTTACCAACACTACAACGAAGAATTGGTTCAGCCGACACAAATTTTTCGACTTCCGGAACATGTCGCAGTACGTCAACGTCCCAGGACCGGCACAAAATCCGTCAGCGGCTAGCGATGCCGGTGTGGCAAGCAGCTACTTCGAAAGTGCCGACTGGACGAATTTCTGGTCCTTGCAGCGTTGGAATAACAGCTTAATGATGAGAGGCAACTCAGACGTCACGGGGAGCGATGCAACTGTCCTCATGGTGAACTCCCCTAGCAATGTGTATTTCGAAAACAACAAGGATACGAAGGCGGCATCGAAGACATACATGACTATGAGGACAGTACGGCATCAGGACTTCCAGTCGGCAGCAGAGTTTGAGTCAGGCTCTGGGAATTATCACTACTTGAGTATACGTATGCTCGCCAGAACGCGTGGGGCCAGCGGCGCAATCACTGCTATGTTCACATACCGAGGGGCGCAGTCACTTCAGAGCGTCCAGGAAGCGGACCTCGAGGTCCGGACGCGAGATCCAAGCTCCTCGATTCAATATACCAATCAACCCTCATGGAATGCTAACGGCGACATTGCTGGCGCGACTAAAAACATTACCCAACCCGGAAAGGTGAATTGGAATGATTGGCAATACCATCGTATGGACTGGACTCCCGGTTCCACCAACTGGTTTGTCAATGGTCAACTGGTAAGAACACATTCGTGTGTATTGAGTCTGACCGTCCCGTTGTCGCTCTCGGCATCGGGGGATCCAGTGTCTGCTAATTGTGTCGGTTGTGTCTAACCTGAGTCCAGGTTTCTACTATATCTTTCCAAGCCCCTCGGGACCCTAGCCAAATAATCTTCAATGCCTGGAGCGACGGGGGCTCTTGGAGCGGCAACATGAGCGTCGGCTCCGAGGCATACCTTCAAATCCAATGGATAGATGTTGTCTACAACAATACCGATCCAGCGATTGGTTTCAAACCAACTGCCACGAACGGGAAATGCGGCAGCATCTGCAGCATCGACGAGACCAAGACTGTCGGTACCCCTGTGTTGATCACAACGACGCCCCAGAATCCGAGTGGAGGTAAGGCACCGCTTTTCGACGCAATTTGGGTAGATGTCTGATGTTCTGACAACGTGTATAGGTCAATCAGGATCCAATCCCGGGTCCCCAGGATCGCCGTCGGGTGGACAGGCTTGCTTTGCTGCTAAGTATGGACAATGCGCTGGCAAGAACTGGAATGGCTGTACGGGCTGCGCAGCTGGGACAACTTGCAGATTCCAGAACGATTACTATTCGCAGTGTCTATAGGAACATCAGTTAGACTCCTTTCTTGTCGGTGGACTAAAACGTGAAGCAATCATTTCCTTAGATACCAGTGTGCCTTGTTAATATATTCAGTTTGTCCGTGGCCCATTACCAATTCTAGGAGTTGTAAGCGCGTTTATATGGAAAATCGTGATGAAAACCGTTCTAATCCAATCCGTATCTATGGCGTGCGTAGTTGTGGCCTTGTCGTTTGACGCCTGTTGGCATAATACTGCCTCTCAATCATTACAGGCCCGTAAGTCTTCCTTAAGCGTTCCAGGACAACCATTGAGATATTATCATACCCTCAAGCCCCCGGCAATTTGGCGTAGCCTAGCGAAGACTCGAACATCCACAGAAGGGTTGGGTGATGAAGAGAATATTCAGTGATATGTAACAGTGGTAAGAGAAGAGTGCGTAGCCGTATTTCCCATTTGTTCCAACAGTGATCGTTCTAGGATGACCGCTGTTGAATGCACTAACAGCATGTGATTCATTGCTCGACGAGGAAGAGAGTGCACCCGATATTCGCTTATGCACTTTGATTGCTGCATTCGCGTTTTATTCCAGTCGTTATCCAGTCAACTACATATTGTGATGTGACGGGACATGATGTACGTGCGACGCTGAGTAAGTGGGCTCGGCTACTTCCGCCTACTGCTCATCCGCCACAAGGCGCGGACCTGGACTGCTCTGGACGGGATACGCAAAAGTTGCAGACTGGTATAATCTTTAGTAACGTAAGACCCATTCTTGTTCTGTGTACAGCTTAATGGCAGGTGTCATGGAAGTTGGGTAACGTAGTGGGCTTGGAAGGCTTCTGCGAAGTAGTTAAGCTGGTTGCAGCAGGGCAGGTTGCATCTCACGCAAGTTCTATTTTCCAACGAATTCTGCCACTTCCGAAGACGGTTCGTATCATGCTCGGGAGAGGAGCAAGCACATCATTTCGGGGAAGCGGGGATCTCCGCTTGTTCGGCAATTCCAGACTCTACCATCTAATAATTCAGGTGGGATGTCAATGTTTTTCACTCTGGGACTACCTGTACTTTTCTATATTCACTTGTTTGGCTATCAACGTGGCAATTGCAATGATGGACGGTGCAGATGTTGCGAAACGAAACACGAGCAAATGCTGCTGGGTGGTTCTCAATGCCCAGGTGTACGACGTGACCTCGTATCTCGATCAACACCCGGGCGGGGCAGCTATTCTGCTGGCTCAAGGCGGCCGAGTATGGATATCAATCCCAGCCGGCCAATGCACGGGACGGCCAGCTAATTGTCTATGGGATGCGACTATAGAATTCAGCCGCATTCACTCTCCGGACGTCCTACAATATCTGCCGACTGGGAGCTTGCTCGGTCCGATTGATACATCGACGATAGGCGCACTCGCACCACCGACAAATGAGGAAGCACTTCGTTCACTTCCAACTGGAGAGGGGCTGCACCATCTCTCAAAATGTGTGGTGACAGGCGATTTTGAGGTTGCAGCCAAGATGATGCTACCAGCCAGGTCATGGTCCTACGTTTCATCATCAAGTAACTCGGGCCTCTCCATGGCGGCCAACTTGGATTCATGGTCGGCCGTGAGGTTTCGTCCTCGGGTGTTGCGTGATGTCCAGACCGTCTCCACAGTGTCCTCCATCCTCGGTCACCGGTGTCCATTTCCATTTTACGTCTCTCCCATGGGGATCCTTGGTCGCGCCCATGCTAATGCTGAAGTCGAACTCGTACGCGGCTTCCGACGCAGTGGGATCCATGGTGTAATCAGTACTGTGTCAACCAAAACCACCGAAGAGATTGCTTCTTCCTTGACAGAGGCGTTGGAGCGACATGATGACAGTAGAGACGTCTCGGCAGCGCCTCAGCTTCATTTCCAGCTCTATACCTCACCAGATCGCGAGGCTGCCATCAAGTTGATCCATCGAGTCAAGGTCGCGGGTTTCAGGTCACTCTGGGTTACTGTCGATACTCCTGTTCTAGGAAAACGCACAATAGATCGACGACAGCTGGCCGAGGAGGCTTTAGCCATGGGATCAGACGAGCAGGCCAGGGCGGCTGGTCTAGGTATCGTTACCCACGTACGGCAGAACCAGGTCAGCGCTTCGCTTGCATGGACCGACCTGGAGTGGATCAAGAAAGAATGGGGTGGCCCATTAGTAGTGAAGGGAATTCAATGCGCCGAGGACGCGAAACTGGCTATGGACTATGGATGTCAAGGCATATTATTGTCCAACCACGGCGGACGACAGTTGCATTCAGCCCCTGACGCATTGTCTACCCTCCTGGAGATTCGCGCCTACTGCCCTGAGGTCCTCGGGAACCTCGAAGTTTTTGTGGATGGCGGCTTGCGAGATGGCGCTGATGTACTGAAGGCCCTCTGCCTGGGTGCCAAGGGCGTGGGTGTTGGCCGGCCCTTTTTCTATGCCTTGGCCGCTTATGGAACAAGAGGTGTCGAGAGGTGCATAGAAAGTGAGTTTCCATCGACGAGAGGTTTCTTTCGGTTACGTGACTGACTATTTCTTAGTTCTTGCCGAGGAATTGGCAACGGCAATGAGACTCGTCGGTATAACATCCCTAGACCAGGTTCATCCAGATTTGGTCAATGCTCGCCGCCTGGCAAACGAGATATGGAGACCCCTAGATAGTCGATTGTAGCTATTGAGGCCTGCCGCAAAGTTAATGGCGCCTTGGCGTCATCGCTATCGCGGTGGGTGCACAGCTGAACTGGTGCGTTTATGTTCTTAGACTCATCCCGGATCGCCTCTTCTCAGAATAAAGCTCGGCTACGTCCAAGTATGATATTGATTGAATATATTGCTCTACTTGAATTCGAAGGAATTAAAAATGGAAGCTGACTTAATATGGCCATCAAGGATTACAAAAACATAATAGGGGGTAGTAGTATACGTTCTCATGACGCATGTTGGTTTGTTCTACCGCGTACATGCCAGTTCCCCAAGCGGAGCAAGCTAATTACCCCGTATTTCCCATGATTTTTGTATATTCACGAATACAATGCTGTCTGCAAGCCTGCTTACCGTGCTGTGACGATGCTAACAGCTGGACACCCTGTTCTCAACAACGAAGCAAGGAGCTATTCCGTCTTTCGGCTGCCTACCATTAAGCATTAATGTGGAATCGTTCACGTGTCAATGAGATACCGTAAATACCATATTACATTGACAGATCTATCGCACGCCCCATGTATCGGCCACCGATGGTTAGTAACATACATGAGTATAATTTCACTGCATGTAGCAGCGGTGTGGGTGGTTCACATCTATCAATTTCAAGAGTTTCTCTGGCGATGATACAGTAGACTGTTTCCATTATTGTCGTCCGTACTTTTCTGTCTCGAGTCTCGGTGTTTCTCCGCAGGCATGCGATTCGTCACTAAAACAAGCCACTCCAGGATTGCGCTTTACCGGCGTCTCCTGTGAAACCTACTTCCCGATAGTAAATGAATCCCTCCTTCCGGCCTTAGGTACATCACGTCGACGTGCTGGGAAATAGGCCTGCACGTAACCCAATGTCTATACAGCCTGTGAGTTGGGGGAAGACTGCTGTAGTTCGTCCATGAAGGAACGATCTACGTTTACGTGCTGTAAGGTCAACCTATTTGACTTGTTACCTGCCTCTATGCTTGTTCGCCATCTGCACATTCAGCTCTTGCCGGGCATTTCTTTCTCCCTCACTTGAGAGCCCGTGCCATTTATAGTACTTCGAAAATCAGTGGCCCAACAACGCAAACAATCGGCTGGTGCAACCCCAAAATTCCCTGGGGTATTCGTAATCAAGGTTCTTTGTTTCCCAGCAGGTGAAGTATTATTTCGCAGGCACCTACTTGAAAAATTTCGCGCTTGGCGGTGAATATTCTCGGCATCTAGTAACAGGCGAAGTTTTCGTCACAGTAAGTCACGCCATAGCCTTCCTGATCAAGCAATAGGATGAGATCCTACATTCCTCCATATCTCTTCCCTGGAAACTGACTTTACCAGCGATCAGACTTCACTCCTGATCTCCGCATTGGAGGAAAGGTTGTGGTAACAAATTTATACGCACCTTCTTTCTATCTTCGCCCATCGAAATCGGGATATGAAAAACGCCGCTGCGCAAGAGGGAGGCAAGAGCTCTACAGCGTGTAAGGTGTAGCAACCAAGCCGATATTTGTCACCCCTGCTACGCCCAATCCCGCGCAGCGGCACATCACTTCACTTGGGTTGTACTTGACATCTCCACGCAGAATCACATACCGCGGATTCCAATGGTAGGTATCGGTTTTGTCAAATGTGTTTCTCTCACTGCCTTGCACTTCTCCCCTGTCTGGTCAAACACCAATATCCGGGGCTCACAACAACGGCCGTCGACTCACACGACTCCTCCTACTCCCAACTCCTAGACCGACGTAGTACTCACTCGTCTTCTCAGATTATTACCCAAAAGGGCAAATATCAATTTCCCGACAACCGCTTTTCTCACTTCCCTCCCATACACGCGTACACGAGACACATAGCAACAGCACTCGTTGAAGCACGAGGGCAGCGACGCTTTCCCTTCTCAAGATGTCTTCCGGCGTCAACAACAGTCTGTCGGCAGGCTCAGGCCATGACCCGACCGTGACACAAGTTGACTACCCCAGATATTCCGCCACCCTCTACTCTGAGGATTTTTCTCGACTAGTCGGCGATGGTCTGAACGACTGTAGCATACAAGAGCGAAAGCACTTCCTGGAGTGCGAGAGACAACGTGTCAATTTTTTTCTAGGCCTTGTCTGCAAAGCGCACAAGGACAACTGCGCAAATATCAAAAACAAGTATCAGTCAACCCAGGACAAGAACCCGACACCCGATGTCAAAGACAGCGTTCGAGGGAGCGAGCGCCTGGGAATCATTACGGCAGATCTGATAGCTTCATTTCGCTTCACACAGAAGCTTGAGCTGTTGATGAAAGTTGACGGAGACATTGATACGACGCAAAAGACCAAGAAATGTGCCACAGGCACCACAGAACTCAAAGCCTTGCCTGCCGATAGCAAGCAATTTGGAACTGCAACCTCACGACAAATGCCAGTCCCTGAACGTCTGGTGAACATGGAGATGTTTCACATTGTCACCAACATGCGTCAAGAACAACATAACCAGGCTTGTAGTAGCCCTGTCGAAGACAATGGCAGGGCATGTCCACCCATGTCGCCATTCGGGCCATGTGCTGGCAACAGCAGTATAGTGAATGGCGTATCGAGAGTTACACAAAGCTGTGCAGATGGCTACATGGAGGCAGAACCTGACAAGCCTATGCAGTCCCCTAAGGCTGTTCCCACAGCAGGTGCCATTCCAACTGCCGAACAGGCAGAACCGGGTTGCGATCCATTCAGGAACGTGTATCTGCAGGCTGTCGCATATTTCGGAAACAACTCAAGCAGCCCATATGCTTCGAGCTGTCACTCAAGCAGCTCACATGCTTCGATATGCCGTAACTGGGAGCTGGAGAGCGAGCAGGAAGCTGCCATCTTCAAGGCAACCCATGTGCCAGCAGACACCAGTGAACAAAGAGAAGGTACGCTCATCAGCCTGGACGATGATGACAACTATGTGGACCAGCGAAGACCGGACGAATTGCTGCCCAAAAGCTCAGAAGAAGCTAGACGAGAGTATCTGGAGAAATTACGCAGAGACGAGGGCATGCAGACCTACGACATCGGCGACACCAGTCTGAACAGGGACAAAGTCGACAACACACAGCCTCTTGATGTCGGCGACGCCAGTCTGAACAACGAATATGGAACCCGTATCATCCACGAATCTCAGCCTATCTCGGAACTGGCCGCACGCGCTCTTCCCATGACAACTCCAACGCCAGCTGGGCGCTATAAGATGAAACGATGCCCCAGGTTCGTCCCGAATGAGGACTTTGTGGATCGGCTCTATGACAACGAGCAAGACCGCCAGGCTGCCATGAAACTTCACAAAGATTCTCAAGGCCACATCTCGTCAACTTTCCAGTACGGTGTTCAGTACACACCCAACATCCCAGCTGCAATGATTATGTGGGAGCACCGACAACGTGACTACGAGTGCTCTTCCGTCGTCATATCTGGCCTACCGCGGAAGATAGCGTATCGGTACCTGATGCCACTAGTCCGTGGCGGGAAGATCCTGCATATCATCATCATAGACACCACTGCTTTCGACACTGGGGATACGGCATTCGTTGTGTTCGCCGAGTGGAGGGACGCGCATGCATATGTGGACTTTGCCAAGAAGAACCCTGCTTGTATTAGGGTCCAAGGCAAGCAAGCACGTGTCAGTCTCGCCGGAACCCCGACACACCCGGGCCTTCTCAAGCGAGACCCTATATATGGGCAGTCGCGTCTTCTTCAGCTCGGATGGTTTCCCCGAGACCGTTGTCATATGATCTTCGAGGGCGTCGAGGAATGCTTTCTATCTGTAGAGGACGCACTCGAGGACGCGTGGATCGATGGATGTGAGGTCGTTTTCATGCTTTTTAGCAGGGTCGAGTACGCGAAGCGATTCCACAAATTCATCCACCGTCGTCCGCAATTTGAAGACAAAAGAGGTAGCCTAGACTACCTCGATGACCCATGTGAAGGGTCTTTGGATGACTTGCGCGCACCTGCTTCGCTGGCCAGATTTGCCAGTGGTCAAGAATATCCGAGTTTGCTGGAAGAGTGGATGGCGATCAGGAAGCGAGGCGCAAATAGATTTGCGCCTCGACCCATGGCATCGGATCTTCAGCCAGTCCACCCAGGGTATCGAATCACTCCGTTGGAAATCATTTCTTCACTGGCAACGGGTCAGACTATTATTTCCACTGAGCAGACTGTCCTTGTTCACAATCAAGGTGTGCCAGCTGGCACCAACAACCACCCGGGGCGCGATTCATCTGATCCCGACCACCAAATCGACCGTGCCCCCCCTACGGGCCAGACTGAGACAATGGATATCCTCGCCGCCGATCCCGAGCCTGAGGAGTTCGATGTTAAGCCACAGACTTGGAGCATAGATATCTTCATGTCAGAAGACGAGCTCCGGCAGGGCTTCTCTTCGTGTTCGTTGGAGCACTACAAGAGAAAGTACGGCTATACCGAATTCAAGGAAAGCCGCGAGGGCTGGGAGCGCGATTGGCCGTACGTTGGCCAGATCAGAGATCGCAAGCCAAATATGACTGAGGACCGTTGGATTTCGAAATTGGTCTTGCCGCGAGACAAGGGGCCGATCCAAGCTCTCTGCGATAGAGATGATCACTCGCATGTACTCAAATCGGAGCTCGACAAGGTCATCTGGGAAAAGCCGGTTCAGGCAATCCCACTCAGCGAAGCAAAAGAACGCTACTGGCCCATATATCAGGACATGAAACGCAGCGAGGCGTACCGGAAGTCCAAAGACTTTGCTGACGACCAGTACCCTCCTGATGGTATGAAATGGGAGGATCTGCCCGAACTCGTCGATGGCGAGAGCTGGCCGAAGCCCGAAGATGGCCCGGACTGGCGCAAGGACTTCTTTGACCTCCTCGCCAAGTATCATCCCAGTTCAAGCGAGTAGCTTTTTCCTATCGCTGCAGAATACACGGAAGATTCGTCCTGCCCGGGAGCTTCACGCGCAACACGGATGACATGTTGCGGTGACCTGATCTTGATTTGGAGTCAATTTTTGCAATCTCTCTCCTTTGTTGCCGTTGTGTCGAGGTGACCGAGAGTAATCATCAACAATGATGGTGGAAGAGGCGCAAAGGGAACGGCGCACTCGCGCTGAGCGACTTTGCGGCATATTCAGGTAGAAGGGTTCTGCCGATGGTAAACTTTCATTTTTCTCAGGGAAACGGTTTTACGGAAGGGATGAACATCACAGCGAACTGTACATAGGAACAACTAGACAGAAGTCGCATTTTCAGACCACATATCGGCCCTTCTCGTGATCGAGCGTATGTCACTATCCACCCCTCCAACGGGAGAGGTTCGTAGCAGTGCATAGCATGCTTAGTGCTGGAGCCTCCGAAGGACTTTGTTTAAATTGATGACTACGGTGAGATCAGAGACCCTGAGGTCTGGGGTCCTACTGCGCGAATAACCACTCGAAAGATCATGTGACATAGCCAGGGATTCTATTACCACATTCTGCTGTAGCCTATGACGAGAACGGGAGGTCGCAGTTTGTTGCGCCGGTGTCGTACCATACTCATCTGATTTTTTCTGAATACAAGTAGCCCGTGTCGGGTTTCTACTAGTACCTACACGACCTCATTCTGTAAAGGGGGTTCGAGGTCAGTAGGGTTGTGTGGCTGGATTGGAAGATATGCCCTGTAAAGTGAAGTGACAGAACCGCGGTGGTCATGGTGGCGAGCGTCATACCACCACCCGAGAGGTTGGGCTACGTGCAAAAGAAATGTGGTTGCTGCCTTCACCAAAGAATGCTGTATCTGGCATCTCGGTCCCTCGTGCTCATCCAAGCGACGCCCTCACAGTCCATGCTAGAGAGGTGGGTCGAGGTTGTCCTGACCGTTTCCATCGCCATGGAACATACCAAACGCACCGGCGAAATCAAGGCTGGTCGTACCGTGTACGGAAAATCGAAATGGCATCGGGGTCGACTCATGCTCATCAACCAGTAGCCTTTCTTCCCCGGCGTAGTCATCACCAGTGTTGCGAGGACTCTGCCCGTGGGGGGCATCCTCTATTTCCCCAGCGAATGCCTCTGCCACGCTTGAATATTTCCTCCTCGGTATGATCGGGCCCCCATCGACCTCGTCCAAACCCACATGCACGGAATCGGCCTTGGCTCCTCTCTTTTTGAGGTACTTCTTCACCAAGTTCCTCGGTATATTGGCCATGGGCTCCCACGTTGGGTTCTGGTCCGGTGGCCAGTTGCCTTCCCATCTCACCCGAAACCAGTGCTCTTTCTTACCATCGACGTCAACAATCTTGTCGTCTTCGAGTCGTTTCACCTCATAAGCGGACTCGTCAGTTGGAGCGTTAGCTGGAGCAACGCTGTTCTTCCTTTTCCTCTTCCGCGAAGAATGTGCGAGATGGTCCCGCGTTGTTCGTTGTTGAGTGATAGTAGCTGGGACCCGAACAGGTGAATCTGAGGGCCACCTTCCCGCGCTACGACCAGCAGGCGTGAAACCGCTCGGGCCCGCGGTTTTAGCATGAGAGCTTAGTGGTATCTCTATGCGAAACTGAGAAGTAGACATAGACTTTGGGGAGGATGGCCTCTGGGTCACGGTGGATTTGGTGTCGAGCACCAGGGTACTGTTATGAGCATTAAGTTCGACGGGAGGGCTGTGCGCCGGCTCCTCTGCATCGGAACCCTCTGCATCGACGTTGTCACTACACAGACTTGGCGAAGCGTGTTGGCTGTATAGTTGCTTGAAGATGGCGTCCTCAGACTCGTCTTCCACATCCTCTTCGACGCCAAGCTCATGGATAGCCGTGCTCAACGACTTCTGCGGCGTGGAAAGGGAAGGGCCCGTCGTCCTCGTGGCCGGGAGCAAGGCCGAAACATCTTCCTTGGTAGGCCTTGCAGCGTCTTCTCTCATCAACTGGTCAGCCTTGTTGGGACGACCACGCTTCCTTTTCCTCGCCTGCGGCGCACCAGACGCGCCCGTTATGCTCATCGCCCCGGCAGCGACCATTGCTGCAGCCGACTCGGCCTCGTTTCTCTGCCCTGCCTCTGCCGCCTCGGCCTCCAGCAACAGGCGGTACTCGTAGTCTTCCAGCGCCCGGGGTGAAACATGGTCGAGAATGTGCGTGGCGGGGATGAGCACCGAGGCAGCCGGGAGGTCTGTCCACCGTACAACGTAGTGCATCTGCAGCTTCAGGCCACCGCTCCTCGTGCTGGTGGGCAGCACATCCTTGGCCGTGATGTACGCAGTCGAGTCGTTCTTCAGGGCGATTCGCAGCGGTGCAAGCGCAGGGCCGCTGCCGCGCGTGTACGGGCGCACTCGGGACGGCAGCACGACCTGGATCGAGCTTCGCAATGGACGTTTCTGAATGCGCATGCTGTCCCTGTCCCTGTCCCTGCCCTTTCCCTTCCCCTTCCCCATGTCCATCCGCTTGTCCATCTCCGTGGCCTTTCCTGGGTCACTAAGCCCTCATGGCTTCCGTGAATGGCTTTTGCCGGCGATCGGGCGCACGCGTCGAGGCTGGTGCGGCTTTTCCGGGGGGTTTCCTCAAGACCATGGAAGGGAGGCTGAGTGAGATGGCGGGACGAAGCTCCGTTTTAGTGTTGTTTACGGGGATGAAATGAGCCTCGAATAAGCTCCCGTGTCCGCCTCGAGCATCGCCCGCGCTCGAAACAATTGGTCGGGATGGACAGGCCGGCGGGATTTCTAGAGGTTTCATATACACGGGTAACATCGAAGACATGACGATTCAATTGACAATTGCAGTCATCCTCAATGTACAGCTGTACGTACACAAGGCATTCCGAATGCTTGTCTACCTAGCTAAGCTAGTTAGTTATCTGTTTAGTTTATCTTAGTTAGCTGGTCCAGGGATGACGTGCCAAGCCGCAAGGATGGCCAATGTCGACTCCCGTAGGAACTAATATGGAGAGATCAGTCTTAAGTTCCGGGGAAAGATACGTTGGGGTATGGATAAAGCAGACAGGTGTTAATAAGCGCATAAGGATTCGATAGTTAAGTTGAAGAAAGTCGTTCTGTATGCGAGCCATGGCGATTTCTGGAGGACACAGTAACCTGAACATGCTCACAGCAGATACCTAGAGATAGAGGTAGAGGGATACGCATTGGCATGCAATGCAATACCCAAGGACTCCGCAATTCGCTGCTAAGGCAATAGACCATCTATAGGTAGTGTGCGAATCGCAACTACAGCCAATAATGGGAAAACAAGGAGTCGACCCTCCGGACAGAATACCCCTCATGCTGTAAGCCTGTACGTAACTTTAGCCCATGTTGTGATTGGGCAACCTCGTTGTAGCAACCTCTTTGTGTGTGACGACCTGCCCGCGTTGCCGGCTCCGCCTATGAGCTAATGATGGTCCTATATCGGCATGTGCTTATTCTTATAAACTATATTCCCGGCGATCGGACGGTGGCTATGGAGTTTCGAAGTGTATAAATGGATTGACGGTATTGGCGTACTCACGACTGCCTGTGAAGCTTTAAAGGGATGGCACTACCAACCAATGAGTCTGCACCGATTGCGGTCCTAGGGTAATGGCTGGCAGCTTGCCACATGGTGACGGGAAGTCCCAATTGCTGACCTGTTATCAGAGCTGGTGTTGTTGGGCTCACAACAGCCATGTTGCTCTGCCGGGCCGGCTACACGAACATCGTAGTCATCGCTCAACATATGCCAGCAGACCATGAGACAGAATATACCAGCAACTGGGCCGGAGCAGACTGGGTTCCGTAGGTCTCAACCCCCCTCTGTGCCATCAAAGCCTTGGCTGATCACGTACCTGCATGCGCAGCTTTTCGCTTCGCGGAACAAGAGAGATGGAATGGGACCTGGTCAGCTGGTCCGAGTTTCTCGGGCTTGCAAGGGCGACCCCGGCCGCTGGCGTACAGCTGCAAGGTAGGCATGGACCGATTATTTCACACCGGGCGTTCGGGAGACTGTCTCGGATGAGGAGCTGGGGCATCTGAGAATAGTGCACGCGTACGGGCTGGGAGGGTTCGGTTTCCAGTCAAGCTACGGTGTGGCAGCGCAGGTAGTTGATCTCGTCAAGCTGAGCCTGGGCGCATGAAGATGGAAATACAGTTGGACGGGACATTGACGGAAAGAAAGCCGGGGGTCCACAACCTGACCGAATGAGTGACGGCGGGCTGGCTGTTGGTAGTAGTGGGGATCGTGATTTGTATATTCTGGTGGAAGGCTACAGTTTCCAATCCATTCTGTGTAGAATCATGCCGTACGCTCTGCTGTGAGTGTGTGTGTGTGTGTGTGTGTGTGCGCGCGCCCTCGTTCTTAAGTACCAAGCAAGTCAAGTCATGTTTACGGTTGACATCAACTCTGACAGAGTGGAGGCCCCCGTAACCTGGAAATCGAGGTCACAGAACGGTCCGTGCATACCACCAGCTTTTTTTACTGCGCAAGTAGCTACCGCAGGTGCTACCTAGGTAGCTGAGGGGCTTTAGCTACCAGTTGCCAGCCTACCACGGGCCACCGACAGCGACACTAACTAATTTACAGGCTGCCGGGCGGCCGCCAAGGCAGGAGCTTGGGGCGTGTCTTGGGGAGAGCTCCGCGTTGACGGGAATCGGGGAAATTTCAACGTCAAGTCCAAGTCCAGCCTCAACTTGTGGGTTGCCCGCCGTCCGACCACCCTGAACCCAACCATCCCCCAAGGTCGCCAATGCCAATCCCGACACCGACGTAACCGTCGAAACCACACGATGCTGACATCGACGACACACTTCGTGCGCTTCGGCGCTCTCGGCTCTCGCAGCCTGCAGCTCCCGTCTGCCCTCGCTCGAGGCGCCGCCCTGCCTTCTCTGGCCCGCCGTCCCCTCGTGGCCAAGGCCTCCCCGAGACAGCTCTCCACCGCCGCCCTGAGGCCGTTGCCAACGGAGCCCGCCTGCCTGCAGTGTCAGTCGGCCGCCCGCCGCCATGCCTCCACCGCCCCCTCGGCCGCCCCGTCGTCCACGCCCACCCTCGACTGGAACTCCTTCTTCACACTGCGCAAGACCCGGAGACGCTTCCAGCTGGCCTGCAGTGTCGCCACCATGGTCGTGGGCGGCAGTATAGCCGGCCTGGTGCTGATCAACGTCGAGATGGATTGGCTGGGCAAGATACCTCTGGACCCCTTCATCACCCTGGGCTTGATGACCATGGGCTCCGCCGCCTTGGGCTGGCTGGCTGGTCCCAGCCTGGGCGCCACAATCTTCTACATGGTGAAGCGGGGTGTCAAGACCCCCATGGCCATCAAGGAGGCCGAGTTCTTCGCGAGGATCAAGAAGAACAGGGTCGACCCAAGCGTCAGCTCCGTCGGCAACCCAGGTATGTCCTTCGCCCGCCCGCCACGGTCACACACACGGGCAAGAAACCCCTGGCGCGCGTCTCAAGCTAATGCTGCAACACAGTTCCTGACTACTACGGCGAAAAGATCTCGAGTGTTGCCGGGTACAGGCAATGGCTCAAAGACCAAAGGGCCTTCAACAAGAAACGGACCAGCTTCATCTAGGGGGAGGGGCCTTCCACCACCCGAGCCGCGTTTGAGTTCGGCGTCATCACCCCAGGACAGGCCATCTCGTGCAGATGTTGTATATTACAAGCCATTTGTCCCAAGGCATCCATGCCGCTGGTGGACCATGGAATCGCCTGTTCTACTTACCCTCGCCAGCAGCACGTGCAGGCCAGTCTCCCCCTTGGTCGCGGTCGCACAAAGTCATCAAGCCGGGTGGGCTTATGAGTTTCATTGAGTAGCAGGAAATAAGGTATATGAAAAAGGCAACGGTAGCACGTGCCGGGCTTCGGCGTTCAGTGCCTCTCCATCCGTGTATCATAGTGTGCAGGACATCAGAATTGTTTCGAATCAATGGGAACTCCTCTTACCAGTATGCACTATGCCTTGCTTTTCCACTGTATTGTCATGTGAACGGCGTTGTGTCGTCTACCTCTTGCTTCCACGCTCGCATCCCCCCTCGGATATCTCCTATAAAGCGCTTACCTCCTCCATCCAGGCCCATCTCTTTGAGGATTCGGGTGACCAGCTGCGAGTCGTTACCGACCCGGCAGACAACGTAGATGGGGGCATCATAGGGAAGGTCCCCTGGTAGCCAATCTGGCTTTGGATGCTCCGAATCCGTCTTGCGTAGCTGAAACGACGAGAACGGCACGTTGACAGCTCCGGGTATGCTAGCTATATCGTAGTGCTCCTTCTCACGCACGTCAAGCAAAATGTGTGGCAATTCAGGGTTTTGGCCCAACAGCTTGTTGTAGGCTGCCGCTGCGATCCGTTCCTCGGGTCTCAGCACACTCACTGGCGCCGCGACGCCGCAGAACTGCACGTAATCGAGAAGCCCGGATTTGAGCGCCGCCAGGGATAGGGTGGACGACGCAGAACATGCGAAGCAGTTTGTTCTTCTGCCACGCATTCTCATGGATCGGAAGGTCGTGGGCCCGGAGGCGGAGAAGAGGAGCAAGGCTGGCGCACGGGGGTTCTTGGGTTGGGCACCAACCCCAGCAGAGATGAGCTTGATGGCCTCGAGGGCTTGCAGAACCCCCATGACGCCGACCACAGGACCCAGTATACCTCCCTCGCCGCAACTGACCACGCTCTCGGGAGGCGGTGGCTTAGGGAACACACACCGGTAGCAAGGACCACCTCCCAAGCTGCCTTGCGGTTCTGCTGGATTATTGAGAACGATCAGTTGGCCATCTGTCCTCAGTGCCGACGCTGACACCAGAGGCTTCTGTAGGAGAACACAAATGTCCGAGATCAGATATCGTGAGGTTGGGTGATCCGTACAGTCCAGTACAAGGTCGAACTTGGACACGATCCCTTCGGCGTTGTCGGGGGTGAGATGGGTTGCGTGTGTGACGATGCAGACTTCCGGGTTCAGGGTCTCACAGTAGTGCCCAAGGCTGTCAACCTTCCTTTGGCCCAGTTTGGCGGTGCTGTGGGCAATCTGACGGTGCAGGTTGGACTCCTCGACGGCGTCTCCGTCGACGATACCCAGAGTTCCCACGCCAGCCCCTGCCAGATAGGCTGCAGCAGGACACCCCAACCCTCCCGCACCCACAATGAGTACAGATGTTGATTTGAGACGGAGTTGCCCCTGGATGCCTACAGTAGGCAGGATAAGCTGGCGGCCGTACCGGGCGTACTCGTCCTTCTTCAACGGCCACTTCCAGTCGCGCGACTGTGCGTTGAAGACCGGGCCCGGGCTTGCATTCTGGGGAACGGGTTGCGCCTCGAATTCTTCCAGCTGGGACCGCAGTGCCTCCAATTCGCTCTCTGCCTTCAGAATCTGGAGCCTGAGCGCCTCTGCCTTTGACGACGCAGATTCCATCACACCCCGGGGATGTGAAGGAAAGCACCCGGAAAGCTTGAGGTGCCACACCCTCAACGTATGAACATATACTGCAGTCGGGCCAAGCAACCCGTGGAGCAGCCCAATACGGAGACAGCTTCACTGTCGGGATTCTATGATGACCTCTCAAGTGTAGGAGCAGTGCTAAGTTCTCACCAACTTACCTCAGCCAGGCAGAAAGTAGATAGCCAAGAGAGCCCTCTGCGGCAACTTTTGGCCCCGCTAGGCATGGATGGAGCTCAACGTCCCCCACTAACTTGACTAACTCGACTACTGTGGTACAATTTCGGGGTTCGCCCGGCCGCAGCTTTTGTCTGTCAAATACTCGCCGACCGAAAAGTTCCTTGCGCCAATCCGCAGCCTCTTTTTCCACGACCACCTGCTGCAAGCCGACCCGTGGTTAACATGGTGAGTACCTACTGCAGGGGAAGTGCCATGCCGGAGTTATGCTGCTGACATCTTGACCACAGGCCCCTACAGCGCCCTCCAAGCGTCGCTCCCTTCGTACCAAAATCGCAGCCAAATCAGATGCGACGCAGCCTTCCGCGCCCCGGACGGCCCTCCGCCCGGGGGCCGTCGAGACCTCGGATGCCTTTGCCAACTCTAAGAAGGACAAGCGATTGATGAAGCATTCGTCATTCGTGTCGCGCATTGAGAAGACCAACAAAAAGCCCCTGAAGCGGCGCCGCCCTGGCAAGAAGCTGGTCACCGACCTCGACTCCCTCAAGAAAGCCTTGCCAGACCTCCTGGATAGCGGCGAGACGGAGGAAGGCCTGCAGCAGCTGAAGGAGGGCAAGATGCGGCTCAAGAGCCTGAAGAGCCGGAAGGGGGCCCTCAAGAAGAAGGAGAAGATCGTCAAGGGTGAGGTCGAGCGCTTCCAGGGCAACCTGGCCAGGCTGAACGCTGTGGGTGCCATGTCGCAGGACTCAACACAGGGCATGAACACCGAGTCGCAAGGGGCGACGGGGGATGCTCTACCACCAAACGCCACATCCAGTCGGTGGGCTGCCTTGCGAGGTTTCATCTCGGCCACCATGGAGCAGAATCCTGCCTTCGTCGGGAAGAAGGACGATGGGAAGTGAGCGCGTCCTCGGCATGTGCATAGTGGAAATTGCAAGACAGCAGCGAGGCGTCGCGAACGAGCCCGAGACTTGGGCCTTCAACTGTCACAGCCGTTGGATGCCTATGGCCACGACTATCGAGTCACTCCGAACAAAGACAAGCCTGCGCTTGGCAGAGGCCACGTCAGAATACGGTCCTTAAAGGCTCGGGACACATAACCAATGGGGCTGGCCAGCGAGGCATCTTCAGCATCCATGGCCCTTGAGGCCCATGAGACCACGCGCACCTCCAGCTGGTGCCAAGCACTTCCAGGGTTGGGCTTTCTCATGACTGGGTCACGGAGTATCCCTGTGGGGGACCATGGAACTAGTCAGAGTATAGGAAGAATTCGACAGCAAGTCCGGGAAAAGGGCTCCGAACTGCACTTGACAGTAGGGTGACGCGTCGGATCCGTACAATTGCCAGCGTAGGAGGGCGCCAGCAGCGTAGAACATGGTGAACTAGAACATGAGTATTCAATATTGCAGATGCGGTCGCATGCGTCAAGTCACCCACAGCGAATGTCGACTAACGCTCTCCTGTGAACAGCGTTTGTGAGCGCCATCGCTGTACATAGTATATCACGGGGCTCTGCTTTAGCCCGGAGTACCGTACCGGTAGTGGGTGGATGCGGGAGCCCTGTTCATTCACCCCGGGCAGTTACTAGGGCGCGGCCCAGCCCTGTGGACAGACCCTGGCAAGCTGGAAGCCGAGGTGCCAATCGGGAGTTTCCAGCGGCCGAGACAAGATGCAACCCGAGAGGGCCCCGGGGGCCTGTAAGCACTGAGGTGCTCCATGGCCGAGTGACGTATGGTCCAAGGCTGAGTGAATCCCCATCCAGCAATACCTAGCCCTTCCCACTGGGGGGAGAGGGGGGATGGTTTGCACGGGGCCACCTGGGCACTTAGGCGTCCAGGGCTGGCAGAATCCACCATGCCATGCCGCACGATGGAAACACGTCCACGGGTATTGTTGTACCTTGGCTGCATACCTAGGTACCTACTTGAGTACATAGGTATGTAGATAGGTAGCTATCTAGTTAGCTACCGACGTGCGAAGCTGGTGTCGAGGCGTTTCCAGGGTTGGGAGGCCGCAGCCATCCAATGCAGTGCAGTGACTGAGCCCGGCAGCCAGCAGCACAGTGTCGTCATCCTCACTGCGCCTCAGCAATCACAGACGACAGACTTCATCCCACGTCCACCAGTGAGTGGTCTGCCTTCCATTGTCCCAAGCATTGCCTACCGGAGAAATCTGGGCATGTGCTCTCTCTCTCTCTAGGTAAGTACTCTGGACTGGAGCCCTGTACAGAGCAGATGTGGGGGTGGGCGGGTCCCTCTGGGTCCTCTTTGAACCCCCCCTCCCCGCAATTTTCACTTCCCCATGCGACGCATCGATTTTCTTCAGCCTGCCCGTCGCAAAGTCTCACTACTGCTTTTCCTGCCGGACCCCAACGCCGTTTGACCTGCGAATAGTTGCGCTTTCGGGAACACTCCAGTCGGCGAGCGTAATCCGCCGCCTCGTCGAAAGGGTGTTTCTGCTTCACAACTTGCACCGCTCCGTTGCCGCCGTCCCCGACCGTCGATTCTTTTTTTGTCCCGTTCTTCACCTTGATCCATCCGGACAGACAGCACCGCCCCACGCCCGCGACGCGCGCCAATACCGACCATCGACCGTTTGCTCACACACGGTGATAACAATGTTGGACGCCCCCAAATTTCACCGACGAGGCCGTCGTACTGACACTCGGAAGTCTACCGCCATGCCGTTTCGTGAGAGGTTGTCCCGCTTCGGCGACAGAGTACGCCTGCCTGCCCTCCCGGCCGGGGCTCCCAGATAAGACTGACCATGTCGCAGCTGTCTCCTTCGCCCTCGCCCACCCAGCCTTACCTCTCATGCAAGTTGTCCTCGCTCCCGCGACGCGCAAGGCTGCCTCCGTACTAACTAAACCTTCCAACCCTCTAGATCATGACGTTTGCCGTATGCACTCAGGCCCCGGTTCGCCAATTCTTCCACGTTACTGACAGTCGGTCTAGTGACATTTGAGGACGTCAAGGCTCTCAAGAATGACTGGCTTACCGACAACGTACTGTGGCCGCCTCTCCTTCTTTCTCCTCCTATACACGCTGATCGTCTATTAGAACATTGCCTTTTGGGAGGAGTTCCTGGAGCACGAGGTGCTCACCAAGTACCCACAAGCCCGCATTGTGCTTCTCAGACCATCCATGGCCTTCCTCCTGATGAAGAACAAAGACACCGACAGTGTACGGTCTGCCCTACCCGACTTCCGTGGCATCACGCACATTTTCCTGCCCATCAACGACAACCGCAACGTCTCCGTGGCCGAGGGTGGCTCACATTGGTCGCTTCTACTTGTCAGCATCATTGATGGGGTGGCCTTTCATTACGACTCGCTGGAAGGCGCCAACAACGATGAGGGCTGGGACTGCTGCAAGAGGCTGTCCAGTGTCCTCGGGAGGCCTCTTCGCTTCCACTACCTGCAAGATTGTCCCCAGCAGGAAAATGGCAGCGATTGTGGCGTCTTCGTGTGTATTCTCATGCGGCATCTTCTGGTCAAGCGACTTCTTGCCGTAAATGCCGGCGAGAAGATTTCCATGAGCATGGCGCACAAGGCCATAGATGCCATTGGCGCACGGAAGGAAATGCTCAAGATCATCGAGACGCTTCGCAAAGAAGGCGAACGGCGCTCACCCGCCAGCAACACCCCGCCGCGCATCGACTAATCCCGACCAGATAGCGCGGCGTGTCGCTCAGTGTGGCCTATACCCTGGTTTTGCACAGGCATACCACATTGCACGCTCAGCTCTCACTGGATGACGACGCGCCGGGTAGTGGATGACCGCACTTTTCTCCTCTGGGGGCAGACAAATGGTCTTTCGTTGTGTGTCTCTGAAGTGGACATACTGACCCTGGGGCAGGACTGTGTTGGTCTGTCCGTTTGTGTAGAAGAGAAACCCGGCATGCAGGGCTATCCCCGATATCCGTCTTATGGTGGTTCATCTATGCCGTATCTTGAGCGAGGAGCCACGACGCCCTCGGCTTGGTTGTAGAAGGGGCCTCTCAGCTCGAAGCGAGTTAACAGCGATGCCATCTAGTCTCATACGGTGGATGGCCCAACTGGAATTTCTTTCCATTCGAGTTCTCGGAGTGGACAAGGACAATTTAGGGAACGGAAAAATTGGCTAACTTACGGTTATGCCTGTCACGTGCTTTACGATGGTCATGGATCTCATATTACTTGCTTCGCGAATCATGCATTGCCTACGGCGTTTGGGACATTGATCTGCTGACTCCTATGCCACGCTTGTGGCCGGTACAATATGACAACTTTCTATAAAACTTGGAGCAAGAAAGTCAAGCCACGCATGATTTCAAAGTTCCATGGACTTTGATGGTGACAAGCGTTCCAATTTGAAACAATGATGATCATGGGCAACCAGTCAAATCATGTGTCATCGATGCAATCTTATATCAGAGCCCACCAAGTAGTTGTGGTTCAGTATCCTGGGACTGTGCCTAGGTAGCTTCTCATTTCTGGACAATTAGCTTACTGAAGGGTGCGCGTAGGGCCATTCCCCCTTGCCTGTTCGCGGTCATTCATGGCAGAGACACCGAACATAGGTGAGAGCAATGCGGTTCCGTGCTTCGCAGAATATAGCCC